>NW_016812542.1:2845907-2850626 GCF_001698545.2 Rhinopithecus bieti
TTATTTTATTTTATTTTATTTTATTTTATTTTATTTTGAGACAGGGTCTCTCTATGTCACCCAGGCTGGAGTGCAGTGGCACGATCTTGGCTCACGGCAACCTCCACCTCCCGGGTTCAAGCAATTCTCGTGCCTCAACCTCCCACATAGCTGGGATCACAGGCATGCGCCACCACACCCTGCTAATTTTTGTATTTTTAGTAGAGAAAGGGTTTCACCATGTTGGCCAGGCTATGTAAAACATTTTAGAAACAGAAATGTAAAAGAAACAAAATGTTTCTTTATAATGTTGTACATTGTTTCTTTTAGAAAAAGAAACAATATAAAAAAAAAGAAAAAGAAACAATATATAACATTCCACCACTAAAGATGCACTTGGCTTTGCAAGTTGGCTAGCCTGCTTGCTCTCTCTCCAAAGTTAGAGTGCATTTGTTACCCCTCACTCCTGGGGAAGACAGGAATGGGGAATTGCTAAGGTAATGGCCTAAACCACAATAAATACGTGCACCTGACCAGATTCTCAGAGCCAGCTGCTTCTATGGCATCTTGGCGTCTGAGCAAATAATTTACAGAAATTCCACAGGAAAGGAGGTGCTTTAAAGGCTGCAAGAGAGAAGAGGCCCAGCTGTGACAGCTGGGAGCAGGAGCTGCCACTGATCTGTTTCTCTGCTTATCACAACACCATTAATCAATCCCAAACCCAGCAGGGCCCAACAAACCTCACTCCACTTCTCAGAGCCTGACCGTCCAACTGGAATCTCCTTGAAACCATGTCCTGAGAAGGACATCTCATTGATGCATTACACAATTTGCTTTATTAAAAATATTTAAATTGTGGGTGGGGAAATTTAAGGAAAGAAGAATACAATGTTAGCAGACCTTCCCTAAATTTCCATTACACATAATTTCTCTACTGTTTTATAAGGCATTTAAATGAGGTATTTGTTTGCACTTGAAACATGCTATTCCTCAGTGAGACATTTTATGGGTTGCTCCTTATTTCTGGCAAGCTGAACTTGACCACAGTGGTCACCAGAAATATATTATATAATCTGTAGCTAATGAAGCTCATTGTCTACAACATCAGATCACACTTACCTTACGCAGCTGGGGAGAAGAACGTACTGTCTCTGCTGCCATTGCAGAGATAACAGCTTCTAATTGTACAGAGATTTGCTAAACAATAACACAAGAAGCAATAGTGGTAATAGCCACCATTAATTAAGTGTATACTGTGTGCCAGACACTTAAAAATACTAGCTCACTTGACCCATATAATCACCTTGTGAAGTATTATTATTACTGTTTCTATGTATAGGTGACATTTTGTAGTGTGTTTTTATTTTTGTCTCAAAAAACTTTTGTGACACAGGGTCTTGCTCTTTCACCGAAGCTGGAATGCAGTGGCATGATTATGGCTCACTGCAGCCTTAACATCCCAGCCTCAAACAACCTCCCAACTCAGCCTCCCAAGTAGCTGGGACTACAGGCACATGCCATGATGCCCAACTAATTTTTTGATTTTTTTGTAGAAATGGGGTCTCTCTATCTTGCTCAGTCTGGTATCAAACTCCTGGCCTCAAGTGATCCTCTTGCCTCAGCCTCCCAAAGTGTTGGGATTACAAGCGTGAGCCACCATGCCTGGCTTGTAGTGTACTTTAAAATGTAAGTCCAAGTTCCTGAAATTTCCCAATTTGACTAAAGGCTTGGGTTCAAGACTGAAAATGCAACAGCCATTGGAGGAGTAGCAGCATAAATAATTTTATCTGAAATGTATGCATGAATCAGTTCATCAGACTCTTTACCTAATAGGAAAATAGAAAAGGGAGGCAGGGCCGACTTTAAAAAAAAAGAAAAAGAAAAAAAAGCAGGAAATAAGTGAGGTCCAGAAGTGGATACAGCTTGGAAACAATGAAACAAGAGGAAGCGCCACACATTTCACCCCCCAGCCCCCAGCCCACCCAGCACTTCCTTCAGCACTCGCCGACTGAGGCAAGAATGGTGGCAGCAGCTCACGCCTCCCGGACTCACCTCCTAGTGGAAAAGACACCTAAAAGTTTAGAATATTGCAAACCATTTACTATTTTAGAGGAATTTTCCGAAAACTTGGGAGCTGCCTTGGACTGTAAAGTAATTGCCGTAAATAAGTGGCAACAACAGTGTCTAAAGAAAACTCTTACATATTTTGACAGTATCTGTATCTTCTAAAAGGTCATGAAGAGTGTGACTTGATTTATTTACATTTTGTGTATAATGTAGCCCCTGGCAGGTAGTAGGTGAAAAATCAAGTGATCACACAGACCTGCATTGTTTTGAGCAGTTATGGGAGGAAAGGGAAAATTCTGGAAAGGATCTTAGTCTTTGCTGTCCATCAATGATATATTGATGGACAATGAGAACCACCTTCTTTTAAAGCATGGAATCAAAAATCCCCATGATAGACTCAAAAAGCCTCTGATCTCATCTTGACCCTTGGGGTAGCTTATACTGTCATTTTAATGGTCTCAAAGAGAGATCATTAGCTAGAAATTTATAATTAAAACCTTACAAATATCATATTTCAACAAATTTAAGATGCCATGGTAGGACATCTCATAATTTTGTGTGCCACCCAGAAAGAACAAAACCTGCAATTAAACTGGGTTGCATCATCAATTGTTTGATGCATTCTGATTCCAGATATGTTAAAATGTTGACACATGGATCTGAGAACAAAATATGGTATCTCTAAACTTATAACACAAAAAAAAGATTAGTCTTCTGTCTTACTTTGGAGTTTGGAATTATTGTATGTGTATATCTTACTTGCCCAACTGTTTTTCATCAAACGCTGGCATCCTTACCTCTTGAATATATTTGTCTTCTGCCTTTTTAGTCTCTCAGTCACAAGCTCCCATGACTTCCCAGCTGTCTACGAAAATAGCTTTCTAACTGTCTCTGTGCCCCCAAATTTTAGTCCCTGTGCACATAACCCAGTCATCTGAGTACATCATAATGACCTTTCCAGAGGGTATCCCTCCACTAGCCCAGCCCTTATCAGAATCCTTCTCATTGCCTACAGCCATCCTTCTCAAACTAAGGTAAGAGGGCTTCCAGCAGTGTGTGGTGAAGCCCTCAAAACCACTGAATGAACAGAGCAAATTTTCCTGAAGCATTAATTTTATGCAATGGTAAGCCATTTATGACTTTTTTTTTTAATGGAGTCTCACTCTGTCACTCAGGCTGGAGTGCAATGGCCAATCTTGCCTCACTACAGTCTCTGCCTCCTGGGTTCAAGCCATTCTCCTGTCCCAGCCTCCTAAATAGTGGGATTACAGGTGCCCGCCACCGTACCCAGCTAATTTTTTTGTATTTTTTAGTAAAGTATTTTGTATTTTTAGTAAATACTTTTAGTAACGTATTTTTGTATTTTTAGTAAATTTGTTTTGTATTTTTAGATTTCACCATGTTGGCCAGACTGATTTCCAACTTCTGACCTCAAGTGATCTCCCACCTTGGCCTCCCAAAGTGCTGGGATTACAGGCATGAGCCACTGTGCCCGGCTGACATTAATTGTTCATGCTAAAACAAACATTATGGAATAGAATGATACATTGAGTTAACTTTTATGATAAAACAGTTTATAGAAATAGCATCATTTCAAGTTATCATTCCCCTCTGCTGTTTAAGTGGAGCATTTCCAGATGTTCTGGCCTACAGGATTAGCCTATTCTCCAAAATATCCCACCATCTTTTCAGTCTTATCACTCTCTGTCTATTCCTCAATGCAAATTATTTTCCTGCCAAATTATCTTCTCACCAGTTCTCCCAATTACTCAGCTTTGCTTTGTTACTCTTGATGGTCATCTGACTTCAACACCTGTTTTCCTTCTCTCTGCTTTCCAAACCTGATCATGCCTTCAAGACCAGGACAACTCCCACCTCCTACTGGAGTGCTGCCTGCCTAACCACAGGAGCCCAGATATCTTCTTGTTGATTTTCTTTTTTTAGAGACGGGGTCTCACTATGTTGTCCAGGCTGGTCTCAAACTCCTCAGCTCAGGCAATCCTCCCACTTTGGCTTCTCATGGTCCTGGGATTACAGACATGAGCCACTGAGCCCAGCCCAATTTATTCTTCTTATCTGAAGACACTTATTGAAATACCATGGACAGGGATTGGCAAACCATAGCCTGGAGTCAAATGCTGCCTGCTGCCTGCTGGTGACTGACAGAGTTACAACAGAGACCATAGGGCCTGCAAAGTCTGACAGATTTACTATCTGGCCTTTTACAGAAAAAGTTTGCCAATACCTAGTCTAGGTCCTTATTATCTTTTCTAGCACTAAAATTCCATTATCTTTTAATATATTACCTTGTTGGCTGGGCGCAGTGGCTCACACCTGTAATCTCAGCACTTTGGGAGGCCAAGGTGGGTGGATCATGAGGTCAGGAGTTCGAGACCAGCCTGGCCAATATGGTGAAACCTGGTCTGTACTAAAACTACAAAAATTAGCGGGGCATGGTGGCTCATGCCTGTAGTCCCAGCTACTCAGGAGGCTGACGCAGGAGAATCACTTGAACCCAGGAGGTGGAGGTTGCAGTGAGCCAAAATCGGGCCACTGCACTCCAGCCTGGGTGACAGAGCAAGATTCCGTCTCAAAACAAACAAACAAACAAAAAACTCTCTCTCTCTCTCTCTCTCTCTCTATGTGTGTGTGTGTGTGTGTGTGTGTGTATAT
>NW_016812542.1:2851322-2865182 GCF_001698545.2 Rhinopithecus bieti
ATATATGTAAATCTTAATTCACTTTTATAAATGGCATTTCCTAAATGAGACCACAAGCTCCTTGCAATCTTATTCATCCAGCTTTTATCCCAGGACCTAGGAGAGTTCTATGCTTGATGATGAACGTGCTCCGTGGCTTCATCTGGTACATTACTAAGTAACATATTATCATGGTGTAACCTTAAATGTGAAATAAACCTGCTGCTTTCCTTTTTTTTTTTTTTTTTTTTTTTTTTTTTTTTTGAGACAGAGTCTCACTCCATTGCCCAGGCTGGAGTGCTGTGGTGCAATCTCAGCTCACTGCAACCTCTGCCTGCCAAGTTCAAGTGATTCTAGTGCCTCAGCCTCCTGCATAACTCCTGCTGGGATTACAGGAGCGTGCCACCACCCCTGGCTAACTTTGGTATTTTTTTAGTACAGACAGGGTTTCGCCATATTGACCCAGCTGGTCTCAAACTCCTGGCCTCAAGTGATCCACCTGCCTTGGCCTCCCAAAGTGTTTGGATTACAGGCATGAGCCACGGCGCCTGGCCTAAACCTGCTTTTCCAATGATGATGTAACTGACTGGTATATGGTATGTTTGTCAATCAACCAATCATCAAATGCTTATTTAGCATTTTTGCTGTTCTAGGTTCCAAGCAGTGAGAGATGAATCACATAAGAAAAACATAAGCTCTTCTTTCCCTCTCAGATTTGACCATCTCATTGAGACCAGACTAACACCTGCAAGAGCAGCCAATAAGAAACAGCATACACTTTGAGGTGAACCAGTTGTATGATGATGCCTCATGTTCCAGAGGAAGGAGAAATTGGTGCCAGCTGAAGGCTAGGAGGGGGCACTTAACCCCTATTCAATGAACGTATCTTGTGGACACTAAGTAATAAAGTTTGGTAGATGGCATGTAAGAATTATAGGGCTAGGTGCAGTGGCTCACACCTAGAATCCCAGTACTTGGAGAGTCTAAGGTGTGAGGATCACTTGAGGCCAGGAGATCAAAACCAGCCAGGCCAACATAGGGAGATTCCATCTCTACTAAATAATTTTAAAATTAGCTGGGCGTGGTGGGGCATGCCTGTAGTCCCAGCTACTTGGGAGGCTGAAGTGGGAGGATAGTTTGAACACAGAAGTTGGAGTCTGTAGTCACCTATAATCACATCATTACACTCCAACCTGGGCGACAGAAGAAGACACAGTCTCAAAAAAGAATTATATAAAGCGGTTTTTACATTGCCAGAGACCTCTTAATTGCAGTGCTTGGTGCAATAAGCTAAATTTTTCGATGTGTACTCTACAGGTGATAGGAGGAAAATGCTCCTTAGCTCACAACTATGTTTGATATTTGTACTGATTTGAATGTTTGTAACTCATAACTATGTTTGATATTTTACTGATTTGAATATTTGTAACTAACCTTTCTTGTTGAACCAAACAAATTTTGAAACAGTCTAAAACAAATGTATTCATTAATCATCCAACAAATATTTATCAAGTATCCATGCTATGGTCTCAACGTTTGTGTTTCCCCCAAATTTGTATGTTGAAATCTTCAACTCCAAGGTGATGATATTAGGAGGTGGGGCCTTTGGGAGGTGATTAGGTCCTGAGGGCAGAGCTCCCATGAATGGGATCAGTACCCTTATAAAACAGGTACCCTGTGGTGGCTCATGCCTCTAATCCCAGCACTTTGGGAGGCCAAGGTCAGGAGTTTGAAACCAGCCTGGCCAACATAGTAAAACCCCATCTCTACTAAAAATACAAAAATTAGCCAGGTGTGGTGGCAGACACCTTTAATCCCAGCTACTCAGGAGGCTGAGGCAGAAGAATTGCTTGAATCCAGGAGGCTGGAGGCTGAGGCAGGAGAAACACTTGAACCTGGGAGGCAGAGGTTGCAGTGAGCCAAGATTGTGCCACTGCACTCCAGCCTGGGTGACAGAGCGAGGCTCCGTCTCAAAAAAACAAAAAAACACAGGTCCCAGAGAGCTAGCTAGCTCCTTCCACCAGGTGACGACACAGTGAAAAGGCACCTTCTCTAAACCAGGAAACAGGCCCTCCCCAAACACCAAATCTGCCAGTGCTTTGATCTTGGACTTCCCAGCCTCTAGAGCTGTGAGAAATAAATGTTTGTTGTTTAAGCCAACTGGTCTATGGTATTCTGTTGTAGCAGTCCAAATGGATTAAGACAGCCTACCACCTGCTTCTTCTAAGCTCTAGGAATATAGAGATGAATAAGACTGAACAGGTCCTGAACTCCTTCCATGATGAGAGACAATCAGTAAGTAAACATGATCAATACAGACAGTGATAAGTGCTCTTAAGGAAATGAACATAGTGACCCAGGGCAAAGTAACTGGTGCTCAGTGGGAAGACATCAAGGAAAGTCTCTCTAAGATCTTCCCCTGAGACCTGGTGAGAGAGAACCAGCCAAGAAATGGGCTGAAACAGAAGTCCAGAACCAGGCAGAATGACCACAAAAGCTGGAAGCAGTTCTAAGCTTGGGGTGTGTTTGTAGAAAGCCAGTCATGGATGGAGTGAATGACGGGACAAGAGGCTGGGAAGCTGGTCAGGAACCAAGCCATGGAGAGCCCTGCAGGGCATTGTCAGGACTTCAGCTTTGACTCTATGGGCAAAAGACATGGTAGAATAATAGAAGCAAAATTAGAAGATCCAGGAAGAAAATATTGAGAGTCAAAACATCGGCTACATCTGAGGACTCACAGCTGTAATAATTGAGCTTCAGATTTGCTCTTGGGCTTTCTACAATCAGAGCCAAAAAAGGGCAATAGAGATTACTGGCTCTAGTTATCTGAAAGAGAAAGTGTAGCAGTTTCTCAGGTGATCAATTTTGTCCTGGCACTCGGTTCTATAAGAAATGCTTCCTTTGAATCTTTCTTAGACACAGGACTTTGAGGAATATATGGTCAGTTTCCTAGAAAACAGTTTTCCAGCAAATCAGAACTGGTTTTCTCATGGCTGTCTCCAGTTCCCATGGCTCAGTGGTTGAAATGCAACTCAGTGAGGTCTGAACTCATTCATGGGCACCTGTCTCTGGCCTTAATGGTGTTTCAAATATGATTCAAAATTTCTAGAGCCAGATTATTTTTTTTTTTTTTTTTTTTTTTTTTTTTTTTTTTTTTTTGAGACGCGAGTTTCGCCGTGTTGCCCAGGCTGGAGCTGCAGTGGCGCGATCTCGGCTCACTGCCAAGCTCCGCCTCCCGGGCTTCCCGCCATCTCCCGCCTCAGCCCTCCTTTTAGTAGCTGCGGACACAGGCGCCCGCCACCTCGGCCGCTAGTTTTTTTTTATTTTAGTAGAGACGGGGTTTCAGCCGTGTTACCCAGGAGCGGTCTCGATCTCCTGACCTCGTGATCCACCCGCCTCGGCCTCCCAAAGTTGTGGGATTACAGGCTTGGCCACCGCGCCTAGAGCAATATCTTAATTTTAATTGCACAAAGATTGGTCCTGGGCAAAAATGTGAGAAAGCTAAAGTTTATCCCTTATGTCTCTGCCTTCAATATTGCTCCTGCGTGACTGAGAGGGCCTTGATATGACCTCAGGTCCTCATTCCTGCCTGGTGGTCAGTGTTTTCAGAACCCTGAACTCCTCCATGGCTACTGGTCAGCAACAAGAGGGCTTGTGTTCTTTGACACCAGACAAGCCTTACAATGTGCAGCTGGTGACTTGTGGCAAGTTGCTTAACTTCTGAAAGCTTCCATTTCCCCCATCTAGCAAGATGACATGAAATAACACATTTGGCATTGAGTGGATGCCTCCCACCTTCAGTTAGTTATAGTGGATAGCAAATGAGTGCCAGTGAGGAATGTGGTAGCTTTTGCCCAGCTAAAATGTCTGTATTTCTAAGAGACATTTTAAAAACTATGAATCATTTTAATTTTTAAAATGTACCTAAGTTGTATATGATAATTGAAAACATTTCTACCAATACTGAAATGTAGAAAATGAAAATGTGAAAATGTTCCCTCAATACCTCCTTGATCTCCCATTCTGCAGCATGTAAAGAAACTGTAATTAAATACTCTTTGCTATTGTTTAACACCCTCGATTTCTGTGGTCTGACTGGTAGCTCTCCAGACCTTTTTACAGCATGGTATGTCTGTGTGTATTTTATACCCTATATATTAACATTGTTCCCCATGGGCTTCTGTATTTGCTAATACAGTCATCCTCTTCTGTTTGTGCACACACATTACCTAATTTATAATTGCCTTATAATATTCCATTTATCTGGCCCGGTGCGGTGGCTCATGCCTGTAATCCCAGCACTTTGGGAGGCCGAGGCGGGTGGATCATCTGAGGTCAGGAGTTCAAGACCAGCCTGACCAACATGGTGAAACCCCATCTGTACTAAAAATACAAAAAATTAGCGAGGAGTGATGGTGGGCGCCTGTAATCCCAGCTTCTCGGGAGGTTTAGGCAGGAGAATCGCTTGAATCGGGAGATGGAGGTTGCAGTGAGCTGAGATCACGCCATTGCACTCCAGCTTAGGTAACAAGAGCAAAACTCCACCACAAAAAAAAATTCCATTTATCCATGCATTCATTTATTCATTTAACAAACATTTATCAAGTGCCTGAGATACACAGTTAGATTATCTATACTTTCTTACCTTTTTTTTTTTTTTTTGGAGACAGGGTTTTACTCTGTCACCCAGGCTGGAGTACAGGCTGGAGTTATAGCTCACTGCAGCCTTGAACTCCTGGGGTCAAGTGATCCTCCCACCTCAGACTCCCAAGTAGGTAGGACCTCAGGTGCATGCCACCATGCCTGACTAATTTTTATTTTGTAGAGATGGGGTTTCGCCATGTTGCCTAGGCTGGTCTTGAACCCCTGGACTCAAGCAATTCACCCACCTCAGCCTGCCAAAGTGCTGGGATTACAGGCACCAGCCACCTTTTTTACTGTAATAATAATAAATAAATATATTTATACACATATTCTTGTATACTTGTGTGTGAATAATTCTAGAAAATAATTTCCTAAAAACGGAATTTCTGAGTCTAAATGTGCATGTACTTTAAAATTTGCTAAGTACTAACAAATTGCCCTCCAAAAAGGAGGTATTAGTTCAGACTCCCATTAGCAGTTGATGACAATGCCAGTTTCCCAATCCAATAAATTACAAATGTTATCTTGTTGTAATTTGCCTTTCTTTGGTCACGAGGAGAGATGAGCTTTTCTATATGTTTTTTAGCCACTTCCATTAATCCCACCAGTTTTCATGTCCTTGACCCATTTTCTACAAGGAATTTTAAGGGGACCCCTAATATTATCAGTTACAAGTTGTTTCAGAGGCATGTCAGGTAGTTTATCATTTCTCATTAATATCGTAATGATAACTCACAGTCATTGGGTCTCCTTAGTGAGTTTTCTCTGACCATTTGAAAAATCACCCTCAGCACCCCACCCTCAGCACCCTGCCCCCAAAACTCCTGCTTCCTCCCCTGCTTTATTTTTCTCTACAGCACTTACCACCATGGGCATCTGTTCATATTTTACCAGTTCCCTTGCTTATTTCTGTCTCTCCCACTGCAGTGTAACTCCCAATGAAAATGTATCCAATCAGTGAATAGAATTCTTAGTCATAGAACAGCTGCTTCCTCTTCCTTCTCCTCCTCTTCCTCCTCCTCTTCCTCCCTCTTCTTCTCCTTCCCCTTCTCCTTCTTTTGTTTGTTTGTTATTTTGAGACAGGGTCTTGCTCTGTTGCCCAGTCTGGAGTGCCGTGGTGCAGTCTCGGCTCACTGCAACCCCTGCATGCCCTACCTCCCAGGCTCAAGCAATCCCTTCACCTCAGCCTCCCAAGTAGCTGGGACTACAGATGTGCACCACCACACCCAGCTAATTTTTGTATTTTTATAGAGATGAGGTTTTGCCATGCTGCCCAGGCCGCTCTTGAACTCCTGGGCTCAAGCAATACTCCCACCTCAGCCTCCCAAAGTGCTGGGATTACAGGCATGAGCCACCATGCCTGGCCATAAAAGAGCTTCTATGGGTATTATTCCATCTAATCTTTCCAACAACCTTGTGATGTAGGTACTGTATTATAGTTACCTCATTTTACAGAAGTAGAAAACGAATCTAAAAGAAATAAAGAGATATGTTCAGGGTTGGTTAGCTGGTAAGTGGGAGGGTCTAAGAGCTTTATGCTGTGATGATGCTGCTTCTAATGATAAAATTTAAGATTCTCCCAGCCCCTTTTGGCATCCATGTATCTACATACCTAATTCTGCATATTTAAAGAGCGCTCAGAAATGATTACTTAGATAGTGGTCTAGATGGGGAAAAGGAGACCACTCAACTCATTGCCAATGATCTGCCTTGCTAAATTACTGACAGTGGAGAGCTGTTTCATTCCTTTTTGAGAGAGAGAGGTTCCAGAACAATTAGCTTTTTGTGGGCATTCGGTAAATATTTGTATTTCCAATGGAATTGGCTATAGCAATCAAAACACTACTTTCTAAATAGAAGGTTTTCCCTTTGTACAGCTGGACTTTCACAGTAGTCAACCTTGATGGCACATTGGAATCACCTAGGGTACTTTAAGAAATACCGATGTCGGCCAGGCACAGTGACTCACGTCTGTAATCCCAGCACTTTGGAAGGCTGAGGCAGGTGGATCCCCTGAGGTCAGGAGTTCAAGACCAGCCTGGCCAACATGGCAAACCCCCATCTCTACTAAAAATACAAAAAAATTAGCCAGGTATGGTGGTGTGTGCCTGTAATCCCAGCTACTTGGGAAGCTGAGGCAAGAGAATCACTTGTACTCGGCGGGCAGAGGTTTCAGTGAGCTGAGCTCACACCACTGAACTCCAGCCTGGGCCACAGAGGGGACTCCATAAAAGAAAGAAAGAAAGAAGGAAAGAAGGAAAGAAAGGAAGGACGGAAGGAAGGAAGGAAGGAAGGAAGGAAGGAAGGAAGGAAGAAAAGAAATACAGATGTCTGGGCCCCACACTCAGAGATTCAAATTGTCTGGGTCTGGGGTACAACCTGGCTATTGGGATTTTTAAAAGCTCCTTTGGTGATTGTAAAGAGCCATCAGGGATGAGAAACACTGATTTATAGTTTCCTCAAATAAAGAGTTGTGTCCCTATTGAAAAGTACCATTTATTACTATTGTGAAAAGTAACACTTATTACTATAGTGAAAGCAACACTTATTATTTCCTATTGAAAAGTAACACTAGGAAATAATACTTACCAAGCAGCATTCTTCAAGGAGGCAACCATCTACTCTGAAGAACCCCTTGGAGTAAAATTAGGTAGGACCTAGCTCAGAAGGGATCATTGTGAAATGGCACTCCCTAAAGATTAAAAAAAAAAAAAAATGCCTTTTGGGGACTGACATTTTGAGAATTTATTTGTGAACAAAGAAGCATCATTTTGTTTTCTAGAATAGCACTCTACAAACTTTTCTGTAAAGGGCCAGATGGTAAAAATTTTAGGCTTTGCAAGCCATACGCTCTCTGTGGCAACTACTCAACTCTGCTGTGGAAGCACAGAAGTCATAAACAAGACAAAAGCGAACAAGTATGCCTGTGTTCCCATCAAACTTTATTTTGGGACATTAAAATTTAAATTTCACATAATTTTCACATTAGGAAATATTATTCTTTTGCTTGTTTTCAACTATTTAAAAATGTAAAAGCCATTCTTAGCCTTTGGACCACGCAAAAACAGGTACTGGGTCAGATTTGGCCCATAGGCCATTGTTTGCTGACCCTGGCTCTAGAAGGACGTTTTAAGAAACAAATAGGTGCTGGCAGGTGTCTGTAGTCCCAGCTACGCAGGAGGCTGTGATGGGAAGATCACTTGAGCTTAGGAGGTCAAGGCTGCAGTGAGTCATGATTGCGCCACTGCATTCCAACCCAGATGACAGAGTGAGACCTTGTAAGAGAGAAAGAAAAAAGACAGAAAGAAAAAAGACAGAAAGAAAAGGAAGGAAGGAAGGAAGGAAGGAAGGAAGGAAGGAAGGAAGAAAGGAAGGAAGGAAGGAAAGAAAGAGAAAAAAAGGAAGGAAGGAAGGAAGGAAGGAAGGAAAGAAAAGAGAAGAAAAGGAAAGAAGAGAGAGAAAGGGAGGGAGGGAGGGAGGAAAGAAAGAGAAAGAAAGAAAAAGAAAAGAAAAAGAAGGAAGGAGAAGGGAAGGGAAGGGAGGAAGGAAGAAAAAAGGAAGGAAGAAAGAAGAAATTAGAACTCTTAATAAATATACTAATATAGCAAAAGACATATTAGGGTATAATTCATTTCCTTCATCCCATACTTAATACATCTCATTCTTGCCATCATAAGAAACTCAGACTGGAATTATTTCTTGACCTGCAAGTGTACTTGAGATTCCAGGGTGTTTCAGATGGAGCTTGCCTGTCTTTTAGTTCTTTTCCTACCAGAGAAATTACAGGCTACAGGAGATGTGCAGTATGTCAGGACTGGGATGGATCTAACAAGAACTTAATAACTCAATCACAAAACGCGTGGTTGCCCTATGTGGAGGCTGCT
This sequence comes from Rhinopithecus bieti, assembly GCF_001698545.2. Taxonomy (NCBI): domain Eukaryota; kingdom Metazoa; phylum Chordata; class Mammalia; order Primates; family Cercopithecidae; genus Rhinopithecus; species Rhinopithecus bieti. The sequence continues at coordinate 2,859,830 of NW_016812542.1, forward strand.
TTTACTGTCCTTTGAGTCATAAAAAATACCAGCTCCCCATTCTCAAGTGAACGGTTTATAGGCATTGATTTACACAAACACTGGTCTATTAAATATGAGCCCAGAAGATTTGGGGAATTCAGAGACATGCAAACTGGAGATGGGAGGGGAAGTGAGTCTTACACCAAGAGGCAAGCGGGCGATTTCTCTACAAGCAATGCAAGTCGAGTCTCTGGCAAGTGAAGGGCACTTTGCTAAAAATTAGGAATGTGGAAGAGAGGAGAGATGCTCTTGTACATGGAAAAGTTTCCTTGCTTCATAAGCAAATCTTTTCTAGTTATCTATCAGTGCAAGTGGCCATGCTTAGACATCACACACAATACTCAATCATGGAGACATTGAAATGCAAAATAAATTCTCCTGGTGAATTTTCCAGAATAAATTATTGAAGATCATGGAGAAGAGAATTTGGCTTTGGTGGACAAAAGAGAGAGAGAGAGAAGACATTTGTCGATGGTTTCTTTTTAGTGAAGAAAAGGCAGGAGGAGGTGAGGAGATGTGGAAAGAGAAAGACCCGCAGACTGGTATTTAGACGCAAAGAGCTCGTTTTAGCGACACCAATACTGTTTAGGGAACTTGCAATGGCGGCTCTCAGGCACAGCACAAAACTCCTCCTGTTGCCTGGATGCGGCCAGCCGCCAACCAGCTCTGCCACGGAGGTGTCGTAAATGTGTTTTATGTGTTGTGTTGCTCGCTGCAGCCTCGTCGTCCCCAGGCTGTTGTCATCTCCTAATTGTACAGAGCAAAGACCAATGTCCGACCAGAGCGACGAGTGAAATTACCCACCTGACCCTCACCTCTCTGATGGGCTTCACTTTCAGAAGCTTGCCCAATCCCATAGGTTGGATCCGGAGACCATTTTTGTAGCGACATTGATGCCTTTTTCCTGTCTCACAGGGGAATTTTCCAATTACACACGCAAAAATAAAACCCACAAACCTGACAGCGGTAGGAGGAGGCTCCGGAACGATTGCTGAGGCACCAAAAGCTGCTTCTCATTAAAGGTGAGATTTAGTGCACAAGTTTAAACTGGGAACTTGCAAGAGAAGGTAGGTGCTGGAAGCTCTGTCATACTTATTTCTACCTGAGACAAAGCAGTGGATGGGGCTTTGGGGATGGGAGGCGCATGAGTGACCCAATGCCCTTCTTGATGAGTTACTAAACAGCACCCATTCTAGGCCACCCATGGCAACCTGTCCTCCTGCACCACTCTGAGGCTTTCCTTCACACCCTCCCTCCTCAAAACCCACTCTCTCTCTTTTTAGTTTTATTTTTTTAGAGACAGGATCTTACTCTGTCAGGCTGGAGTGGAAGGAAGAAAGGAGGGAAGGAAGTTATACTGCATATGACTATGCAGTAGCATAGTCTCTTAGACTCTTAGAGCAGGTTTTTGGTTTCACCTACCAGATCCTCACCTCAGGCTGTCCTTTTTTTTTTTTTTTTTTTTGACAGAGTTTTGCTCTTGTTAGAGTGCAATGGCATAATCTTGGCTCACCACAAACTCTGCCTCCCAGGTTCAAGTGATTCTCCTGTCTCAGCCTCCCGAGTACCTGGGATTACAGGCATGCACCACCACGCCTGGCTAATTTTGTATTTTTAGTAGAGACGGGGTTTCTCCATATTGGTCAGGCTGGTCTCAAACTCCCAACCTCAGGGAATCTGCCCGCCTTGGCCTCCCAAAGTGATGGGATTACAGGCGTGAGCCACAGCACCCGGCCCAGACTCTCCATCTTCACGCTGCTGTGTGCTGACTTCTCAGTCTACCGCAGCTCTTTTGGGGCAGCAATCCTGTCTTCCTGACATTGCTGATTTCAGCAATTTAAATTGTCTTGATTATGTTGATTTCTTAAGGGTTATTTTTAAATGTGATGAAATATTTTATCTTTACATGACTTTATTTTATTTTATTTTATTTTATTTTATTTTATTTTATTTTCATAGAGACAGGGTCTTGCTGTGTTGCCCAGGCTGGTCTTGAACTCCTGGGCTCAAGTGATCTGCCTGCCTTGGCCTCCCAAAGTGCTGGGACTACAGGCATGAACCACTGCACTCAGCCTTTTACATGACTTTATATAAGTAAGTGAACAAATCAATAAAAACCATTTTCTAGAAACACATGACTATTTTTATTCTGGAAACATGATCGCTATACATTTCTTCCTTTGACAAATCGTTCTTGATACCTGCTGGGTATCTGACACATCTGGAAATGATGAACAAAATAGATACATCATCACTGCCCTAATGGAGTTCACAGTCTAGGCAGGGAGACAATCCAATAAGAAAACAAATATGACAGCCGGGCGCGGTGGCTCACGCCTGTGATCCCAGAACTTTGGGAGGCCGAGGCAGGCAGATCACGAGGTCAGGAGATCAAGACCATCCTGGCCAACATGTTGAAACCCCGTCTCTACTAAAATATAAAAAATTAGCCAGGTGTGGTGGCGTGCACCCATAGTCCCAGCTACTTGGGAGGCTGAGGCAGGGGAATTGCTTGAACCCAGGAGGCAGAGGTTGCAGTGAGCTGAGATCACACCACTGTACTCCAGCCTGGCAAGAGAGGGAGACTCTGTCTAAAAAGAAAGAGAGAGAGAGAGAGAAAGAAAGAAAGAAAGAAAACAAATATGACATATTAAAAAAACAAGGACTTGGGTTTTTTAAATTGGCTTTGGAGCCAGATAAACCCATGTTCAAATTTTGAATCTACTATTTACTAGCCCTGTGACCTTGAACACGTTACTTAAACTCTCTCTCGATTTCCTTGCTTGTAAATTAACAATAACAATAGTATTTTTCATACCTGGCTGGAGTGAGGATTAGATGAAATAATATATGTAAAGCCTTTGGAACAGTGCCATATAGTGGTATCTCAGTAAACAACAGCTTCTGTGATTATTATTATTATTAATAAAGCTCCCTTTAAGGCATCGTCTCCAACCATGTCTAATGAATTGCCACTCAGTATTTGGGCCTCTGAAAAAAACACACATAGATATGAATTAAAACTAAACAACAAACAAAACGTTACCTAACTTCCATTCTAGGTTGGACAGTCTTATGAGCACTTCAAGGATAAACACTGCTAGAAATTCTCCCATTAGCTTTCAGTATCTCTGGATGTCTCCGAGTGAATGTCTCTTTTTTTTTTTTTTTTTGGAGACGGAATCTCTGTCATCCAGGCTGGAGTGCAGTGGCATCATCTCAGCTCACTGCAACCTCTGCTTCCAGGGTTCAAGCAATTCTCCTGCCCCAGCCTCCCAAGTAGCTGGGACTACAGACGTGTGCCACCGTACCCGGCTCATTTTTGCATTTTTAGTAAAGACAGGGTTTCACCATGTTGGCCTGGCTGGTCTCAAAGTCCTGGCCTCAAGCGATCCGCCCACTGTGGCCTCCCAAATTGCTGAGATTACAGGGGTGAGCCACCATGCCTGGCGTTTTGTGTGTGTGTGTGTGTGTGTTTGTTTGTTTGTTTTAGACAGTCTCACACTGTCACCCAGGCTGAGTGCAGTGGCGCGATCTCAGCTAATTGCATCCTCTGCTTCCCAGGTTCAAGCGATTCTCCTGCCTCAGCCTCCCAAGTAGCTAGGATTACAGGCACCCAGCACCACACCGAGTTAAGTTTTTTTTTTTTTTTGGTATTTTTAGTAGAGACAGGGTTTCACTATGTTGGCCAGGCTGGTCTCAAACTCCTGACCTCGTGATCTGCCTGCCTTGCCCTCCCAAAGTGCTGGGATTACAGGCATGAGCCACCGTGCCCAGTCTTTTTTTTTTTTTTAACCAGGAACAATATGAGAATTTTATCAGCAGCCTCAATCAAGACCAGCTCCCAAAAGTGCATGGAAAACCAAGAATAGAAATCAGCCTCAAACGGCACTCAGAAACTGACTCAGAAAACCCTGAGAGCCTCGTACATGCACAGTCAGTGTTCATAAACTATAATAACTGTGTTATTTATATTGGCTTCCAGGTATAAAAATGGATATAAAATGTCACAAGAGAACATTTTGAGAGTGTTTAGAGATATTTTTTCCACAAATTTAAGAAGAAAAAATTGATATTTTTATGCTGCTTCTTTCATCTCTTTTTAGTTTGTTTTGAAGTTAAGACTTGAAGTCCAAGAGCAAATACCCATTAGAGCCCCAGAGTGGGTCATCATATTCCTGTGATACACTGCCATCTAGTGGCCAATGTGAACACAACAGTGGATGGCTAGACCTCTTTGTCCCTCAAACTCGAGGTTTTATTGTGCAAACCTATGAGATTCCTTTTGCTGGTACTCCCACTGATTATACTGCCAATAGCTTCTAGGCCCTCAAATGAATGTTTTTCTTTTCTCAATGTGAAGGGCACAAATGGGCTATAATAAAAACCATAAACTACTTGGGTTGAAGAATTAAGTATTTTTCATATTTGGAAAAAGGCTATTTGGATAGAATGAAAACCCAGCTAATTTGTAAACAGTGAAAGTGACAGCACAAATCTACTATTTTGAGATCTGAGGGGAAAGCAAGCATTGTGTGAATTCTGTGTCTTAACAGTAATAGCAAATAATGTTGAAGACATATGATCAATGCAGAATAGGTCATTTACTACATGTATGTAAAGCATGATGAGGCTTCATATATGTTATTTCATGCAGCCCTCACAATGGCACTGCAAGCTCCATTCATCCCTACCTAGCAGCTCAAACAGATGAAACTTACACAGCTAGTAGGTGAGGATTCAAGACCAAGACTATATTTTCCTGAAGGCAGATACCCTTCAGTCCTGTCTTCTTAGCTAGTATCTGGCACATAATGACTATTCGGTAAGTATTTATGAATGGATGAGTGCATGAAGAAATGAATGAGTCCTGCCCAGGCACGGTGGCTCACGCCTGTAATCCCAGCACTTTAGGAGGCTGAGGTGGGAGAATCACCTGAGGTCAGGATTTCGAGACTAGCTTGGCCAATATGGCAAAACACTGTCTCTACTGAAAATACAAAAATTAGCCAGGTGTGGTGGCAGGTGCCTGTAATCCCAGCTACTCAGGAGGCTAAGGCAGAGAATTGCTTGAATTCGAGAGGTGGAGGTTGCAGTGAGCTGAGACCGTGCCATTGCACTCCAGCCTGGGCAACAAGAGTGAAACTCCGTCTCAAAAAAGAGAAAGGAAGAGAGAGAGAGAGAGAGAGAGAGAGAGAGAGAGAGAGAGAGAGAGAGAGAGAGAGAGAGAGCGAGAGAAAAAAAAAAAAGAAAGAAACCTCAGCTGGGGCGAGTTAGGGAAAAATTTAATATTGGGGGGAAGAAGGTTGAAAAGGGAAAAAAATATAATTCC
>NW_016812542.1:2865331-2893006 GCF_001698545.2 Rhinopithecus bieti
GAAAGAGAGAGAGGAAGGAAGGAAGGAAGGAAGGAAGGAAGGAAGGAAGGAAGGAAGGGAGGGAGGGAGGGAGGGAGGGAAAGAAAGAAAGTCCTGTGGCAGAAGCCACTAGTACTCACCAATATCTGTGCTCCTCACTTCTTCCTGGGCACACTGCTAGACTGCATTTTCCAGTCTCCTTTGAGGTTAAGTGTGGACATGGGACTAAATTTTACCCATTGGAATCATTACGCCCAGACCTGGCCTATTAAAATATTCTACATGGGATGCTCCTTTTCTTTTCCCATCTGCTGGCTGGAAGGAGGGTGGAGCCACAAGGTAGAGTTGGATCCCTGCATGACTGCATGGAGTAGAGTGCCCCACTGACCCACATTAAAATGTGACATGAGTGAGAAATAAAGTTTTATTGTGTTAAGCTGCTCAGTGTAAGGGTTTTTTGTTAGAGCAATCAGCTTGCCCAGACTACTAAAATTCCAAGATAGTCCTTTTGAAGTTGTGAATATCGCCTTCTCTATACTAGAAAGATATCCAACATTGTTACCACTTTAACTTAAACCCTGCACAAGTGAATAAAGATCTTTAGATTTACTTTTATAAGTAGCTCACACAATCATTGGAGACAGCCTTTATAAAATCAGGGAACTTCTCTCCCTCTTTCTTTTTGTTTGATTTCCACTGAAGCTGAGTTAGACCAAAGGAGGAAGAGTTTTTGCTCAGCCCACTTAAAATGCTAAAGTTTCCATTAGGGTTTAGTATGCAGCCTGTAAGACTCCATGTTTCATGAAATAAAGCTAAATCTGCTCTCCAACACATCTATTTTTAAGATCTCCAGCAACTGATCCTGACTCAGCTAAGCGAATCACGCTTAACTCTGTTGGTGACACGTCAACCCACAGAATGGAGGGGTGTAGGACACAAAACACAGTGCGGCTGGGTTTATACTGACACAAGCTCTTTACTACCTGCACAGAGATCATTCCAAATTATGAAGGAAACACAGCTTGTGGCCATTCTCTAGATTGTGGCCATATGTACAATCTATTTACGGTTAAAGCCACTTTGACTCTTTTTACATACGTATGCATGTAATTCTACTTCTGCAACTGCCCACTTAACTTTTTAGTAGGTTTTAAGGCATCTAATTTTTTTTTCTTTCTAATTGTTCTGACAAGGAAATACGTAATGTTCAATACTAGTCACCCAAGACAGCTATTATCTGCCTCTAATTTTCCTCTCTGTCATCTGCCAGGGACTTTCAAGAGGCTTCCTCCTGTGGGATTAGAATTAGCAAGACACCTGAGGAAAGAGGCAGACACATTCGTGGGAGAACACTTTATTTCAATTGGTACATATGCTTATAAAATTCACAAATTTTTAAATTTGACAAAATCATTTTAGCATATATCTGAAATAATAGACAGTTGAGAATGGTTAGAAAATTCCAACAGAGAAGAATGGTAAGGGAGAGTCTGCCTTACCAGATATTAAAGCCAACTGAAGGACACATTCACTGAAACAATGTGGTAGCGACACGAGAATAAGTAAATAGATCAGTGAAGTACAAAAGATGGTTCTAAAATGGACCCTAAAATATTTAAGCTATTAGGATATGGTGTGGTATTTTCAAAATCACAAATCAATGAGGAAAGGTACAGTGTGAAATAAATACAGTTTTCACAAATGGTTAACTACTTGGGGACAAATCCTCTTTACAACTAATTACACAGCAAAATAAGCCCCAAATACATTAAAGAATTTAATGTGGATGGACCCGGTGGCTTATATCTGTGATCCCAGCATTTTGGGAGGCTGAGGTGGGAGGATCACCTGAGCCCAGGAGTTCGGGACCAGCCTGGGCAACATGGTAAGACTCCATCTCTACAAAATATACAAAAAATTAGCCAGGTGTGGTGATGCGTGCCTGTAGTCCCAGCTACTGGGGAGGCTGGGGAGGCTGGGATGGGAGAATCATCTGAGCCCAGGAAAGTTAAGGCTGAAGTGAGCCCTGACTGTGCCATTACACTCCAGCCTGGGCAACTGGAGTGAGACCCTGTCTCAAAAAAAAAAAAAAAAAAATTAAAGTGAAAGCATTAAAAAGAGTAGAAAAATATAATGGTGACTATTTATACAATCTGAAGATGATGAAAGATTTTCTAAGCATAAAATTTATGGAAACAAGCCAGGCTCAATGGCTCACACCTCTAATCCCAGCACTTTGGGAAGCCGAGGTGGGCGGATCACAAGGTCAAGAGATCGAGAACATCCTGGCCAACGTGGTGAAACCCCGTCTCTACTAAAAGTATAAAAATTAGCTAGGCATGGCAGTGCACCCCTGTAGTCCCAGTTACTTGGGAGGCTGAGGCAGGAGAATCACCTGAACTCGGGAGGCAGAGGGTGCAGTGAGCTGAGATGATACCACTGCACTCCAGCCTGGTGACAGAGTGACACTCCATCTCACACACACAAAAAAAAAATATGGAAAGAAACCATGAAACAATGGAACAAGATACCAATTTTGACCCTGTAAAATTTTAAATTACTGATTTTCAAAAATATAACAAAAGGCAAACTAAAACTATAAAACACTTGCAATGCATATGATAAAATGTAGTATTCTTAATATAAATAAAGCCATAAAAACAAACCAAAATCAAAGCCAAACTAAAATAACAACCAAACGAAAACCCATAAATGGCTTAATGGAAAAATGATCAAAAGGCATAAACAATTTCTTCATAAAAGAAAAAATATAAGTGGTTGCCAGACACAGTGGCTCACGCCCGTAATCCCAGCACTCTGGGAGGCTAAGGTGGGCGGATTACCTGAGGCCATGAGTTCAAGACCAGCCTGACCAACATGAAGAAACCCCATCTTTACTAAAAATACATAATTAGCTAGGCGTGGTGGCACATGCCTATAATACCAGCTACACGGGAGGCTGAGGCAGGAGAATCGCTTGAACCCAGGAGGCAGAGGTTGCAGTGAGTCGAAATTGCACCATTGCACTCCATTCATGGGTGACAGATAGAGACTCCATCTCAAAAAAAAAAAAAAAGGAAGAAAGAAAAAGAAAAAATATGTGGTCAATTAACACATGGAAAAAATGTGTAACTTCATTGATAACTGAAGCATGAAAGTGAACCAAAAGTAAGATGTAATTTTTCACCTATCAAACAGCTTAAAATTTTAAAAAATGATAATACTTATTGTTGATAAGGTTATGTTGAGACTGATGTTTTCATATAATGGTGATGGAAGTATAAATGTATTAATGTATATTAAACTTCTTTGCAAATTTCATATCTAGCCAGGCACAGTGGCTCACACCTGTAATCCCAGCACTTTAGGAGGCTCAGGCAGGAAGATTGTTTGAGGCCAGCAGTTTGAAACCAGGCTGGGCAACATGGCAAGACCCCATCTCTACAAAACAAAAAATTAAAATTTAGCTGGCATAGTGGTGGTTGCCTGTAATTGGGAAAGTTACTCAGGAGGCTGAGGTGGGAGGATTGCTTGAGCCCAGGAGGTTGAGGCTGCAGTGAGCCATGACCGTGCCACTGCACTCCAACCTGAATGACATAGCAAGACCCTGTTTCAAGTCAAAGCAACAACAAAATAACAAATTCCATACCCTTGGATATTATAATCCCACTCCTATGAATATATCCTCAGGAAATAATCAGAGATGTAAGTATTTATGTACCAAAATGCTTGCTGAAGCATCATCTGTAGTAGTGAGAAATTGGAACAACACAAGTCTCCCAAGCTAGAAAATGGTTAAATAAGTTATGGTGCACTCATAGACATGGATTTATGCCATCAGTAAAAATAAGGCTTTAAAGGAATATTGAATGCTATGAGGAAATGCTGATAATAAGTAAAGAAAAGCAGGATACATATTACATATATAGGTACATGTATTTGCATATATATATTATATTTGAGACCTAAACAGATATAACGAGATTCCTAAATGTTAACATAATTTTCCTGGGAAGTAAAATTGTGGATGATTATTCTGTTCTTTTTGCTTTTCTACCTTTCTAAGTTTTCCTACAGCAGAACTTAATTATTAAAAAAAATTTACATTTAAAAAAACTATTGGTGTGGCTATTGTTCCTTCAACATTAGTTTGAAATGATCTTTAATATATTTGGGAAGTGGAGGACACGTTTCTTGGGATTCTTTTTCAGATGATTCTTACTCAAAAAATATCCAAATGACATTTTCAGAAAAATTATTCCCATAGTTTATGATGTGGTATCTGGAGTACACATGGGAATTTTTTTTTTAAGGGACAGGGTCTCGCTCTGTCGCCCAGGCACTGGAGTACGGTGGTGGGGTCACAGCTTGCTGTAACCTCAAACTTCTGAGCTCAAGTGATCCTCTTGCCTCAGCCTCTGGAGTATCTAGGACCATAGGCGTGTGCTACCTCACCTGGCTAATTTTTTTTATTTTTTGTAGAGATGGGGTCTCTCTATGTTGCCCAGGCTTGTCTTGAATTCCTGGCCTCAAATAATCCTCCAGCCTTGGCCCCTCAAAGTGCTGGGATTATAGGTTTGAGTCACTGAGCCCTGCCCCACATGGGAATTTTCTTTTTTTTTTTAGACCAAGTCTCACTCCATTGCCCAGGCTGGAGTAGCAGTCAATCTACACAGTATGGCTGGGACATCATTCCAGCTCTGACCTCTTCCCCTGCAACTGCTCACACAATCTCTGGTCCCCAGTATCTCAAAGACCTACAATCTGACCCCAAACCACCCTTCCCAATCTCGACTGCTCCTCTCTCCAGCATTGCTGTGATGTTCTCCGTATCTGGGGAGCACACCTCCCCCTCACCCTCATTTGTTCTGTTCCATCCACCTGCAGGGAACAATGCCTGGGATTCCCCCAACCTCAATTCTGCCCATGAGGTCTTCTCCAAGCCCATCTCCCTCCAGGAAGTGTCCTCCAAACTACACAGCCATAATGGCGGCCCTCTCTTCTTCTCCGATTAGTAGCAAGATCCTTTAGAGCAGGGATTTTGGCACAGGGCTTGCATAGGACAGGCACTCAGTAAAGGCTGGTTACTTGGTGGTTGATGGAAGGAAAAAAGGAAGAGAGGGAATGAAGCAGGGAAGGGGAAAGAAGGGAGGAAGGAAAAGGGAGGGAATAGAGCTCACCAGTAGCTGGAGGCTCAGGTTCCTTTTGAAGCTAAAGGCAGAGGACTGGTAGTACTCCAGTGTTTAGAGTGTTCAATACCTATTCTTGATTCTTTAAAAATACAAGAAAATGGGATCAAGAGAAAGGATAAAAGAAGTCTTGGAGAACGCAAGTACCTCAAATTGACTGCTTTGTATCTCTCTACGTTGATCAGATAGCAAAGAGCTAAGCACTGAAATTCAGTAATGCCTATGCTATGCTATTTACCCTACTAGACACTCACCTGGGCAGGCTAATTTTGTTTTGTTTTGTTAAAAAAGAGCTGAACCCTGCCTTCCCCCTCATTTCAACATGAAATGATATTTGCCTCAATTCATCCCATGCCTTTCAAACTTTCAGATCCATGTAGTGAGAGGCCAAAGCATATATTATTCCCTCATACATATAAAATAATGAATTACACTGTTATTCATTGAAGCATTGTAATGATTAAAAGATTGAAAAATCTATATGTCAACTAATGAGGGGTGAGGCCAGGTTTGGTGGCTCATGCCTGTAATCCTGGCACTTTGGGAGGCCAAGGCTGGAGGATCACTTGAAGCCAGGAGTTTGAGACAAGCCTGGGCAACACCACAAAACCCTGTCTCTACAAAAAATACAAAAATTAGCCAGGCATGGTGGTGTGTGCCTGTGGTCCCAGCTACTCGGGAGGTTGCAGCAGAAGAATTGTTTGAGCCCAGGAAGTCGAGGTTGCAGTGAGCTATGATCATGACACTGCACTCCAACCTGGGCAAGAGAGTGAAACTCTGTCTCAAAATAATAATAATAATATAATAATAAGGGATGGATTGACTATATTATGGCCTAGACAATTGAATACTAGGCAGCTGTAAAATAGAATGGGAAGCTCTTTATGAACTGCTTTTGAAATGATTTCTAAGACATTGCTATGGGAACCAAGCAAGGTGGAGAAGAGTATACACAGAACACACTATTTGATTTAAAAGGTGAAAAATAGGCCGGGCGCGGTGGCTCACGCCTGTAATCCCAGCACTTTGGGAGGCCGAGGCGGGCGGATCACGAGGTCAGGAGATCAAGACCATCCTGGCGAACACGGTGAAACCCCGTCTCTACTAAAATACAAAAAAATTAGCCGGGCGTGGTGGCGGGCACCTGTAGTCCCAGCTTCTAGGGAGGCTGAGGCAGGAGAATGGCGTGAACCCGGGAGGCGGAGCTTGCAGTGAGCCGAGATTGTGCCACTGCACTCCAGCCTGGGCGACAGAGCGAGACTCCGTCTCAAAAAAAAAAAAAAAGGTGAAAAATATATATATTTGCTTATAAATGCATAAATATCTATGGAAGGATACATAAGAAACTGGCAAAACAAGATGACTGGGGAGGGAAGAAGGCTTTTTTTTTTTTTTTTTTTTTTTTTTGCCACCCTTTTGTGCCTTTTTTTGGATTTATTTTTTAATTTTTATTTTTTGAGATGGAGTCTCGCTCTGTCACCCAGGCTGGGGTGCAGTGGCACGATCTCGGCTCACTGCAACCTCCACTTCCTTAGTTCAAGCAATTCTCCTGCCTCATCTTCCCGAGTAGCTGGGATTACAGGTATGCGTCACCACCCCTGGCTAATTTTTGTATTTTCACTAGTGACGGTTTCACCATGTTGGCCAGGCTGGTCTTGAACTCCTGACCTCAGATGATCTGCCCACCTTAGCCTCCCAAAGTGTCAGGATTACAAGCGTGAGCCACTGCACCCATCTGCCTTTTGGATTTTTGAACCAGGTGAATGCATTGCCTCTTAAGGAAGTGAGTAAATAAAGCCTCTTATCAGGGACATTTGTGGATGGGTTTTGGCTGGGTATTATACACAGTGATTTACACAGATATGGCCTCTGCTTGCCAGGTGCTTGGGACAGAATCAAACCTTAGTGAGAGGAAAGGCCCAAACGAGAGCCCCACTAAGGGAAGTCAGTGATGGGCAGCCGGAGGGCCGGAAGTGCCCTCCCACCCAGAGCAGAGCTCTGCCCTGCGTGCTTCCCTCTCCGGGCTCTCAGACATTCGTGTGTCATGAATCATTTTAGATTTGTTTTCTTTGCATTACAACTTGACCTGTTCTAATTTGTTCTGAAAGAAATGCAGTATATGGGTTTGTACTCATGGATCTGGTGAGTCTCACAGGAATAAGAACAGAACTATCAAAGGAGATACTGCAGGGCAGACCTGTGGGCCAAGACTTCATGTCTGATGTCCCTGGAGTGTAGCAGCACAAATCAGGGAACCCAAGCTGAAAGATTCTGTGAATTTATCATGGCTGCTAACAAATCATTATCATGGTCTTTACATTATTTTTATTTTATTTTATTTTATTTTATTTTATTTTATTTTATTTTATTTTATTTTTTTGAGATGGAGTCTTGCTCTGTCACCCAGGCTGGAGTACAGTGGTGCAATCTCGGCCCACTGCGACTTCTGCCTCCTGGCTTAAAGCGATTCTCCTGCCTCAGCTAGCTGAGTAGCTGGGACTATAGGTGCACACTACCATGCCCAGCTAATTTTTGTATTTTTAGTAGAGACAGGGTTTCGCCATGTTAGTCAGGCTGGTCTTGAACTCCTGATCTCAGGTGATCCACCCGCTCCAGCCTCCCAAAGTGCTGGGATTACAGGCATGAGCCCCTCGCCTGGCCTATTTATTTATTTTAGAGAAAGAGTCTCACTCTATAGCCCAGGCTGGAATGTAGTGGTGTGATCATAGCTCACTATAGCCTTTACCTCCCTGGCCCAAGCGATCCTCCTATCTCAGCCTCCTGAGTAGCTGGGGCTACAGGCATGTGTTACCACACCTGGGTGATTTTTTAATTTTTTGTTGAGACAAGGTCTCACTATGTTGCCCAGGCCAGTCTCAAACTCCTGGGCTCAAGTGATCCTCCCACCTCAGCCTCCCAAAGTGCTAGGATTGCAGGCATGAGCCACTGTACCTGGCTTATGGTGGGCTTTATTAATGTCATTGCTAGCTTCTTGCCCAGTGTGCTCTCAATTTTACTATCTTCAAGCCTCAGGAAAAATCTAAATTGACTAGGATTTTTATTTTCTTCTGGTAATGGGGAAAAACTCATTATTATGAGAAACAGTTTATTAAGTGGTGTATTAAAATACACTTAAGTTTTAGTGTGAGTTCTGCTGACACTTCATTTTCAGTCAGGTCACCTAGCCCTGTGACATCATCAATGGAAATTAATGTTCTGGAATAATGACAGTGCACACAGCCTAAGTTACCAAGGAAAGATCTGCTTGTGCATGTCCATATAAGGACATTTAAGTCATATTCTGAGAAATATTTGATGACACAGGAAAGTATTCATGAAACAGAAAATGTTGAATAAGAAAAGCAAGATGCAGCATGCCGAACATGAGAAAGACTGGATGGAAATTAAAATTTTAAAGCTGTTATTATTTCTGGGCAGTAAAACTATTGGTGATATTTATTTTCTTCTTCTTTTCTTATCTTCCACAGTTTTACGTTTTACAAATGAGGCCATTTTTTTTTTTTTTTTTTTTTTTGGAGACAGAGTCTTGCTCTGTCTCCCAGGCTAGAGTGCAGTGCTGCAATATCAGCGCACTGCAACCTCCGCCTCCAGGGTTCAAGCGATTCTCCTGCTTCAGCCTCCTGAGTAGCTGGGATTACAGGTGTGCACTACTACACCCAGCTAATTTTTATATTTTTAGTAGAGATGGGATTTCACCATGTTGGCCAGGCTGGTCTTGAACTCCTGACCTCAGGTGATCTGCCTGCCTCTGCCTCCCAAAGTGCTAGGATTACAGGCATGAGGCACCACACCCGACCTAATATTTTCATAATTAGACACAAAGTCTAATTTTTAGAAATATTTCAGCCTGGGAAACATGACAAAACCCCATCTCAAACAAAATACAAAAATGTACCAGGCATGGTGGCACACACCTATAGTCCCAGCTACTTGGGTGGCTGATGTGGAAGTATCACCTGAGCCCCGGAGATTGAGGCTGCAGTGAGTAGTGATCATGCCACTGTACCCCAGCCTGGGTGACAGAGTGAGACCCTGTCTCAAAAAAAAAAAAAAAAGAAAAAGAAAAAGAAAGATTTATTTGTATTTAGTGTACTCTACTAGCTAGGAACAATAAATTTGGGCAAGATATCTAGCAACTCTGAAGCACTGAAACAAAAACACTCAATTTACTAAACCGTTGCTCTCCCCTACTCACCAATGAATTGAGGGTTCCTGCACTTTGAACAACATTTCTGTGATGAACAGAGTTTGCTGCAGGGATCATAAACACCTCAGGTCAGCTGCTCACCTGAAGACAACCTAGTCTATGGAAATGCGTGGGCGGTGGCCAAACCTCTCACCAACAAAGGAGGCTGTGTGGCATTTCTTGCAACCTGACGCCTCTCGATTGATTCAGACCTGTTATGGGGGGACCATTAAGAGGATAAAGTTAATGAATAATAAATAACATATTTACACAGCCCTCGCTATCCCCAAAGAGCTTAAAGTGCTTTATAAAAGAATGATAAATTAGATATTGGGGACACATTCTCTGCTACTGAAACGCAGCCTCTTCTGGGGAGAAAAGTGGCAGTTGTTGAATGGCGCACAGTCCAGATGGACAGGAAGCCCAGAGCTGCTTTTTTTTTTTTTTTTTTTTTTTTTTTTTTTGAGAAGTTTGCTCTGTAGCCCAGGCTAGAGTACAATGGCACAATCTCGGCTCCCTGCAACCTCCACCTCCAGAGTTCAAGAGATTCTCCTGCCTCAGCCTCTCAAGTAGCTGGGATTACAGGCGCACACCACCATGCCCAACTAATTTTTTGCATTTTTAGTAGAGACAGAGTTTCACAATGTTGGTCAGGCTGGTCTCGATCTCCTGACCTCAAATGATCCTCCCACCTCGGCCTCCCAAAGTGCTGGGATTACAGGCGTGAGCCACCGCGCCCGGCCTCCAGAGCTTCTTTTAAAGTTAATTTTACCATTAGCCGGGCGTGGTGGTGCTCACCTGTAGTCCCAGCTATTCAAGAGGCTGAGGCATGAGAATTGCTATAACCCAGAAGGCAGAGGTTGTAGTGAGCCGATATGGGACCACTGCACTCCAGCCTGGGTGACTGAGTGAGATCCTGTTTCAAAAAAAAAAAAAAGTCAATTTTACCAGAGGAATGCAGATTAAAAAAAACAAACCAGTCACTGGACAATCAAGGAAAAAGGTAGGGGCACCCAGCCCTTAGCAAATGGAAGGAGTAGAAAGAATGAACCCACATTCGTCCAGAAGGAACCAGAATCCCACCTTGGCCTGCTCTCTCGTCTCTTCAGAGCCTGTGACCAACGAATGCATCTTCCCGGTCAATTGATAGGCATTCGCTGTTGCTGGGGAAATCTCCTGAATTGCACAAGCCTTGGTTTCCTCATACGTAAAATGAGGATGTTAATATACAACTGAGGCTACAATCATGCTGGAGGAATTAAATCAGATAAAACAGGAACAATGCCTATCTGAGAGAGGTGGTAAAGGAACAAAGTTGTTTTTTTTTTTTTTTTTTTTTTTTTGAGATGGAGTCTAGCTCTGTCGCCCAGGCTGGAGTGCAGTGGCGCGATCTCCCCTCACTGCAAGCTCCACCTCCCGAGTTCACGCCATTCTCCTGCCTCAGCTTCCCAACTAGCTGGTACTACAGGCACCCGCCACCACGCCCGGCTAATTTTTTGTATTTTAGTAGAGACGGGATTTCACCGTATTAGCCAGGATGGTCTCGTTTCACCGTATTAGCCAGGATGGTCTCGATCTCCTGACCTCGTGATCCACCAGCCTCGGCCTCTCAAAGTGCTAAGATTACAGGCGTGAGCCACAGCGTCTGGCCTTTTTTTTTTTTTTTTTTTTTTTTTTTGAGAGGGAGATTCACTCTTGTTGCCCAGGCTGGAGTGCAATGGCGCGATCTCGACTTGCCGCAACCTTCGCCTCCCGGGTTCAAGCAATTCTCCTACCTCAGCCTCACAAGTAGCTGGGATTACAGGCATGTGCCACCACGCCTGGCTAATTTTGTATTTTTAGAAGGGACAGGGTTTCTCCATGTTGGCCAGGCTGGTCTCGAACTCCTGACCTCAGGTGATCCACCCACCTCGGCCTCCCAAAGTGCTGGGATTACAGGCATAAGCCACCATGCCCAGTCAACAAACTTCCTTTCTACTTTACCCATGACAAAATTTTTGCGTGCCTGTCAGGTTTAATGTAAATATGGAATTTTACTTTTAAAAATGATTATTGTGTGGGATCTGGATTTTAATTTTTAAAAAATGATTAAAGGTGAGTGAGGAAAATATTTCATACCTCAGACTTTGTTGACGCCCTTGAGGAGGGAGATTCACTCTTGTTGCCCAGGCTGGAGTGCAATGGCGCGATCTCGACTTGCCGCAACCTCTGCCTCCCGGGTTCAAGCAATTCTCCTACCTCAGCCTCACAAGTAGCTGGGATTACAGGCATGTGCCACCACGCCTGGCTAATTTTGTATTTTAGAAGGGACAGGGTTTCTCCATGTTGGCCAGGCTGGTCTCGAACTCCTGACCTCAGGTGATCCACCCACCTCGGCCTCCCAAAGTGCTGGGATTACAGGCATAAGCCACCATGCCCAGTCAACAAACTTCCTTTCTACTTTACCCATGACAAAATTTTGCGTGCCTGTCAGGTTTAATGTAAATATGGAATTTTACTTTTAAAATGATTATTGTGTGGGATCTGGATTTTAATTTTTAAAAAATGATTAAAGGTGAGTGAGGAAAATATTTCATACCTCAGACTTTGTTGACGCCCTTGAGGTTACTGGGTTCTGCACATTTATATTATTCTGTGTCAGACTAGAAGAAGCCACATCTTCCTGAGCAGTGTTGACTGGACTATGGAAGATTGAACACAAAATTAACACTGACTCCTGTCTCAACAGATCTCCAAGTAGGCACGGGTCTAACCTGGAAAATTCTCGCATCTCCTCTGAAGGTGGCATAAGATTTATTCCAAGCTCAGGCCTCACAGGAATCTAGATTTGATACATCTTAACTCATTCAAAGACAGAGATAATGGCAAGGGATAAAGAAAAAACCCTTCCTTCTAGAAATATAATCATGAAAGTTCTCACTCTCAAAGGGTTGTCCAAGGGATGTTCAGGAAAATGGCTCGTGCTATAATTTTCCTCAGGACTGCAATTTTTTTTGTTTTGTTTTGTTTTGTTTTTTGTTTTTTGTTTTTTTTTTGAGACAAGGTCTCACTCTGTCACGCAGGCTGGAGTGCAGTGGTGCCATCAGAGCTCACGGCAGCCTCAATCTCCCTGGGCTCAGGTGATCCTCCCACCTCAGCTTCCCAAGTCGCTGGGACTACAGGCACATGCCACCACACCCGGCTAATTTTTGTGTTTTTTGTAGAGATAGAGTTTCACCATGTTGCCCAGGCTGGTCTTGAACTCCTGGGCTCAAGCAATCTACCCGCCTGGGCCTCCCAAAGTGCTAGGATTACAGGCATGAGCCACAGTGCCCAGCCAGGACTACAAAATATTCTATCACCCAGATTAGTGGTGGAGGTGGGAGGTAAATCCTAAAGCAATTCTCTAGATCAAAATAAGAGCAAAGCTATTCTGGATATTACTGCTAATGACAGCCACCACCTCTGGAACACTTACGATATGTGTAGCCTGTGACAAACCTTTCAGACAATCCTGGCAGCTCACGGTGTGATCCATAGACCAGCAGCATTGCCGTCACCTGGAAGCTTGTTAGAAAGGTGAACTCAGGCCTTGCCCCAGACCCACTGAGTCAGATCTGAGTTTAACGAGACCCCCAGGTGATTCGTGAGCACACTATGGAGTGAGAAACACCAAACTGCAGATCTCAAACGCAGCCTCTCGAAACACTTTTGCAACTTCATCCTACGTGGTCCTTACAACTCTGCGATGTGGAGTTTCAAGGAACCACAAGGGAACATTATTTGCCGAAGATGGCACCGAAAGATACAGAGCTGGGCCTGGAGCAGTGGCTCACGCCTGTAATCCCAGCACTTTGGGAGGCCAAGGCGGGTGGATCGCCTGATGTCAGGAGTTCGAGACCAGCCTGGCCAACATGGTGAAACCCTGTCTCTACTAAAAATACAAAAAAAGTTAGACGTGGTGATGGACGCCTATAATCCCAGCTACTTGAAAGGCTGAGGCAGGAGAATTGCTTGAACCTGGGAGACGGAGGTTTCAGCGAGCTAAGATCGTGCCACTGCACCCCAACCTAGGCAACAGAACAACACTCCGTATCAAAAAAAAAAAAAAAAAAAAAAATTGAGGGCCGGGGTTGTGGTGGCTCACGCCTGCTAATCTCAGCCACTTTGGGAAGCTGAGGCGGGGGGATTGCCTGAGGTCAGGAGTTCAAGACCAGTCTGGCTAACATGTGAAACCCCCATCTCTACTAAAAATACAAAAAAAATTAACTGGACATGGTGGTATGTGCCTATAATCCCAGCTATTCGGGAGGCTGAACAGGGGAATTGCTTGAACCGGGGAAGTGGAGGTTGCAGTGAGTCGAGATTGCGCCACTGCAGTCTAGCCTGTGTGACAGAGCAAAATTCTGTTTCCAAAAAAAAAAAAAGATACGGAGCTGGAACCTAAGCTCAGGTCGCTGATTCTCTTTCTTATGCTGTTTTTAGATTAAAGTTGTCCTAACCTCGTTTTCCTTCTTCTTTTTTTTTTTTTTTTTCCTTTTTGAGACAGGATCTCACTCTGTCACCCAGGATGGAGTGCAGTGGCGTGATCACCACTCACGGCAGCCTAACCTTCTGGGTCCCAGTGATCCTCCCACCTCAGCCTCCTGAGTAGCTGGGACTACAGGCGTGCACCACCATGCCTGGATGGGGTTTTTTTGTTTGTTTGTTTTTTGAGGTTTCTTTTTGTAGAGATGAAGCTCTTACTATGTTGCCCAGGCTGGTCATGGATTCCTGGGATCAAAGGATCCTCCCACCTCAATCTCCCAAAGTTCTGGGACTACAGGCATGAGCCACCACTCCAATGGCTATAACATGGAGGGTAGAATGGGGTACGATGGAGACCCAGGTGACCCTGGCACCCAGTGTCCCCTTGCTGGGCAGGTCTGAAAGGTCAAGCCACTGCTTCGCTTCCTGACGTGAGTAAGTTTAGCCAGACTTTTCTTCCCTGAAACTGCAGTTTCTACTCAGCACCACGTCACTGCCTCTCCAGACTGAAGCACTGCAGCTGAGTGAGTCAACAACTAATTCACAAGCGCCTCCCAGAGCCTCCTCTAACTCCTAACTGTTCCCTGAACTCTTTAGCAGCAGATGGGCTCCAGGTCGCTGGAGGAAGGACAACAGGTGAAGCGCTCAGAGGAGCTTTTGAGAGTGTGCTGGCTGTGAGGGAGGCCCTATACTAGGTGCCATGGGGTAGTTGAGAAGTGGTTACCTCTAAGAAGCAAGAATTTGAGAAAAGGAGATAAGGAAAGATTAGGAAAAAAATTGAAAACAGCTTTGACTTTTCTCCAGACTTTGACATCTACCGATTTAGCCTCTAATTTTGTACAGATTTCCACAATTTAGAAAGATACTTGGGCCGGGCGTGATCGCTCATGCCTATAATTCCAGCACTTTGGGAGGCTGAGGCAGGCGGATCACTTGAGGTCAGGAGTTCAAGACCAGCCTGGCCAACATGGTAAAACCCTGTCTCTACTGAAAATACAAAAATTAGCCGGGCGTGGTGGCTCATGCCTGTAGTCCCAGCTACTCGAGAGACTGAGGTTAGAGGACTGCTTGGACCTGGGAGGTAGAGGTTTGCAGTGAGCCAAGATTGCACCACCCCACTCCAGTCTGGGCAACAGAGTGAGACTCTGTCTCAAAAAATAAAAATAAAAAAGTTTACAAAAAGATATTTGATCCTCAAAAACTAAAATAAATGAAAATAAAAGTAAAATAAAACCCCATCCTGGATGCACAGGTCTTTTCACTTCTGTACCCCACCAACCACCACCTCTACTAGGGACCTAAATTCTGACACAAAGTCATGACTAATGGTGGAAATCCTAGCACTGGAGAAGGCCACTTAGATATTTGGGGAGCAGACAGAGAGATCTTTCCAATCCCCTAGCGATCACGCCACATGGGAAACGGTCTCTCTTTGTAAGCCAGCATCCAGCTGCAGAAGGCTGCGTCAGCCAGGAGCCTGTCATGTTTGAACTTAGGAGCCTGGAAGTGAGGATTTTTGAAGAACACCTTCAGGAGCAGTGAAGTGACTCCAGGGGAGACAAGAGGATTTGACGCAGAAGAGGCTAAGTGAGCATTCCAGGCCTCACCAAGAACAGCATTGGTTGCCTATAAATCAGGCCTCATTAACTAGTGCCCTGCCTTTTCTCTTCACAAATCTATTCTGAAGTTAGCTGAATAGACAAAAAAAGGGAAAGAAACCCTTTGGCGTTCTCTGTTTCCCATCGTGTGCCCTTTTAAGTAAAGGGCTTCTCTACATTGCCAAAAATCCCTGCAAAGATAACTTCCCCAGACTTCTTCCCGAAATGCCTTTTTAATACTGTGTGATTATTGCTCAAGGGACATCCAGGAGCCAAGTCTCTTTGCATAAATCACTAGAAACTTTAAAGGAGACCCATTCTTACTCTGAGGATTTAGAAAATACCTAGTGAGTAAAAAATCTATTACATCACAATGCGTGCATTTTCCAACAATGATTACCAGGGTTATATTTTGCAGCTGGTAGATTAAAACGTGTCACCGCCAATACTTCAAGTTCTTCTAAAGAATAAGTCAGGGAAACCAGCCACTGAGAAGACAGCATTGTAACTGCTGAGTCAACTCCATTAATGTTGTTGTGCTTATTCTAATTCTTAAAAAAAGAAAGAAAGGAAAAAGAACTACGGAAACATGAACTCTTACTGTTCTAGAAACCACTGAACTTTCTGATAATTGCATGTCTACTTTAGAGGCAATGAGGGTAAACTGGAAAATTCTAAGCATGGATAAAATAAGTCAGGAACCACTGGGAAGCACTCGTGTATTTGTTACTAACCCAGTCGACTAATCCCATGACCAATAAGGTCCAAATTGATCTAGGTTTCACCAGAAACATGGTAGCTTCACTTACAGTGTTTCCTAGAATTTTTTTTTTTGAAATGGAGTCTCTGTCACCAGGCTGGAATGCAGTAGCTCAATCTCTGCTCACTGCAACCTCTACCTCCAGGTTCAAGCGATTCTCCTGCCTCATTCTCCCGAGGAGCTGGGACTACAGGCATGTGCCACCACACCCAGCTAATTTTTGTAGTTTTAGTAGAGACGGTGTTTCCCCACGTTGGCCAGGGTTGTCTCGATCTCTTGACCTCGTGATCCACCCGCCTCAGTCTCCCAAGGTGCTGGGATTACAGGCTGTGGGCCCCTCTCTGAACCCCTCTCTGAGCCACCACGCCCGGCCTAGTGGAAATATTGATATAACCTTTAATCAAATTTGACATTTTGCATGTATTTCCCAACAGTGTTTTTTGAGTATTGGACCACGGGTATCAAATATATGAAATTTCAACCATCCTTCAATGCCAAAGTAGCAATGCACTTAGAAGAGTCATCTGATCCAGGGTTTTTTTGTTTTTGTTTTTGTTTTTTTGAGATGGAGTCTTGCTCTGTCGCCCAGGCTGGAGTGCAGTGGTGCGACCTCAACTCACTGCAAGCTCCACCTCCTGGGTTCACGCCATTCTCCTGCCTCAGCCTCCCGAGTAGCTGGGACTACAGGCACCCACCACCACGCCAGGCTAATTTTTTGTACTTTTAGTAGAGGCAGGGTTTCACTGTATTAGCCAGGATGGTCTCGATCTCCTGACCTCATGATCCGCCCGCCTCAGCCTCCCAAAGTGCTGGGATTACAGGTGTGAGCCACCACCCCTGGCCTGATCCAGGTTTTAGACCTTCATGGAAGGGTTATCCTATAAGTATCAGAACATCCTTACAATGACGTAAAGTGGATAAGTGAAAAAGCATTGCTTTTGACAGTGGGTTGCCCAGCCCTGTAGGACAATGATAAAGTACCAAGAAGCACATTTACACCTGCAGCAGATGCCAGGTGCTAACAATTGAAGGTGTGCTTTGCAACAGAAAGGGCAATCACTAGAAACACTCCTCAGGGCCACCCAACACTTGACAAGTTGGGCTGTGCTTGTTCCAACAGCTGGCTCACTACACATTTGCTGGTCCCCCATGGGGAGCTGAGAACTGGTGCACCTGTGAATCAGCCTGGGAGCCTGGGGAGGCCTTGCACCCCCCCAGCTCTGACAGCCACACCTCCACTCCACTCTGAAAGCCAAGCTCTGAGAAGTCAAGGCCCGTATGTCTTCCTGAGTTCCCCCAAGGGACTAGAGGTCAGATGCCTTATCTTTCCTTGGACAAGCTGCCAGTAGAGTTGTACTGCTTTCTGTCTCCATACTGGCCACCATGCAGTTTCCTGGAAAAGCTAAAGATACTTGCTCCAGCCCACAGCCCTGTCTTTCCTGGGATAAGAAAGGCTTTTCAGACAACAGGTGACTGGGATCAGAGAGGGGCCCACCGCCTGCCACGCCCCCACACTAGGGGCTTCTGGGCCTGGCTGTGGGCGGAAATGGACTGTCTGGACTCTGTCCTATCATGGACCTGCTTGCCTCTTTGCCGGGTCTGATGACCACACGCACCAGTTGAGCCTTCAGCAACCTTCCCCCAACCCCCAGACATTAGCACTGTTTTGGTTGTTAGTCACAGAAACGTAATTGCCTCATGTAACCCAAAAGTCCAGAAGAGCAAACCCTCTCTTCAGACACAGCTGGATCCAGGAACTCAATTGACATCCTTAGGCCTCTGTTTCTTTATCCCTCTCCTTGGTCAGGCCTAGGCCACATGACCATGACCAAGGATGGAACACTGCAACTGGAATCAGATTCACATGATTTAGAATAAGGAAAAAGCAGTTCACCCAATGCATGAGGGATGCCAGACAGAAATAAAAAAAAATCACTGTTCGATACAAGACGCTCGGGAACATCTCAGACTGGGGATTCTACTCTCAGCCACCGGGGCCATCTCTAAGGAAATCTCTAAGGGAAAATGTGCCCCACCGTATTCCAGATGACAGAGACACTCACGGCACCCTCATTAGGCACGCCACAGATATGTGGCTGGCTGTCAGTCATGTCTTATGCAGCCCATCCTCCTGAGGCTCAGCTCTTTTACACGATGCCTTTCTACTGCCTCTCCTGAAGGCATTTTTGTGATTTCTTATGCTACTTCTTAGAGACACAACATTTATAGCCAATCACACAAGAATGCTACTGTGCCTGCTGGACTGCCAACTGGCTATGTGACTTTTAGTACTTTAAAATCAAGAAGTAACCGGGTGCAGTGGCTCATGCCAGTAATCCCAGCATTTTCGGAGACTGAGGCAGGAGGATCGCTTGAGTTCAGGAGTTTGAGACAAGCCTGAACAATATAGTGAGACCTCATCTCTACTAAAATTCAAAAAAATTTAGGCGGGTATGGTGGTACACACCTGTAGTACCAGCTTCTCAGTGGCAGGGGTATGTGGGTGGGAGGTTGAGGTGAGAGGATTGTTTGAGCTGGGGAGGTTGAAGCTTCAGTGAGCCCTGATTGTGCCACTGCACTCTAGCCTGGATAGCAGAGCAAGACCCTATCTCAAAAAACAATAATAATAAAATAAAATAGGTCAGGCGCAGTGGCTCACACCTGCAATCTTACCACTTTGGGAGGCCGAGGCAGGGGATCACCTGAGGTCAGGAGTTCTAGACTAGTCTGGCCAACGTGGTGAAATCCCGTCTCTACTAAAAATACAAAAATCCCAGCTACTCGGGAGGCTGAGGCAGGAGAATTGCTTGAACCCGGGAGGCAGAGGTTGTAGTGAACCGAGATTGTGCCATTGCACTCCAGCCTGGGCGACAGAGCTGAAACTCCGTCTCAATAAATACATAAATACATAAATAAATAAAGATAAAATAAAATAAACAAAGAGGTGTAGCACATGACTTTCATGTTCTTTCCGTCTCCGCTGTTCCGTGACTCATCACTCCTAGACGTCATGTGGTCTTTGCTAAGGGAACTAGGATGATGCTGTCATTGAACTGTGTTTAGTAACTGTTCCAATTGCACTTATGCTTTAAAGAATTGGGAAGTTAACTCTATCATTACTTTAGTGTGTGATCAGTTACCTTATTCTGGGATTGTCTTCACAAAAGCTGGGTTGTTGCCCTCCAGGTATCCTTATCGAAGCCGGATCTACTCAAATGAAAGTGGCAGTCACTGGGCCATGCCCAGCTTGAACTGAGCACATGAATCACACGGCTCTGGGTGATTGCCCCAGCCCAGGACAGTCCCCTGCTTTGTCCTTGTCCTTGGGAACTGAAGAGCATCATTCAAAGAATAAAGACCAAGCCCAGAGCTGACAACTAGCTGCCTAGTCCATCCATGGCTCAAATTCAAAAGAAGGGAAGTGCAAAGCCACTTTAAGAAATAGTAAGTGTCAGCAAAAAATCAGGTTTCCAAAAAAAAAAAAAAAAAAAACTGCATAACTGAAAACACGATGAGTGACTCTGTGAAGCTCTCCCATTAACATAAGGTCTTAAAGAGGTTGCAAGAGGGGAGCAGGACCCCTCGGTTGTAATTAGAGCCACTAACATAAAGCAAGCCAGATTTACTGGAGTTTTTGTTTGTTCTGAAAGCTCAGAAAGGTGAGGTGGCCTGATTTCCTGGGTACTATGCAGCTGGGGGAAACCTAAGAGTTGTAACACTGGTTCAAAGCTGCCTGCATGATTTCATATTGTAAAAGTGAAGTGTGAAAATCTTTCTTTTAAATTTTACCTGCATTAGATCATCTTCTAAGGTTACTAAAGCTCCTAATTAGAGGGCAGGACTCATTTAGAATGAAAAGTGGTTACCATTAACCAGTGATAAAAGCTGGCAGACCCTAAGAAATGACTAACAAGAATGCAAAGTAATCAAGAAGCCCTTGTGTTTTACTAAACTGTAAGTACCTTTTGCAAATCTTGCTAAGTGGTCATCTCCAGCAGCGAGGTAGGATGTTTGAAGGTGAGACATCTCATCAGAGTGCACTGGGTTCAAATCCCAGCCCTGGCCCTTGTTAGCTGTGTGAATTTTAACCTCCTCTCCGTGTATAAAATGGTGAGCTTAAGGGGCTCCTGTAAAAATGAATGAACAGTGTCAGGCAGTATGTGAGTGTGTAGGTATCTCTTTAAATGTGCTTATCCACCAACTATCGTGGTTCACACTTGTAATCCCAACATTTTGGGAGGCTGAGGTGGGCAGATCACTTAAAGTCAAGAGTTCAAGACCAGCCTGGTCAATATGGTAAAACCCCATCTCTACTAAAACCCCGTCTCTACTAAAAATGCAAAAATTAGTGGGGCATGGTGGTGCACACCTGTAATCCCAACTACTCAGGAGGCTGAAGCAGGAGAATCACTTGAACCCGGGGGTCAGAGTTTGCAGTGAGCCAAGATCACGCCACTGCACTCCAGCCTGGGCAACACATTGAGACTGTATCTCAAAAAATAAATAAATACAATAAATGTGTTTACCATATTGCCTGAATTGTGAAGCATATACACTCTCATTTTCATGGACCGCATTGGTTGGCTCTGTGCTCTGTGTCATTTTTCTGCCTCTCCTAGAGCCTTTGGTGTTTGCAACAGGAATTTCAGGCTTCTCGACTCGATAGGGGAAAAAAAAATGTGGCGGCTAAAGGGTCACCCTGTAAACCCGACCCCATTAGGTAACTGCAAACCTTACAGAAATAAATGAACATATCAGTGCTGGTTTATGTGTCAAGTGAGGTGTGTTCCCTAACCTGTCGGCAAGCCGTATTTTATTTGGATAAAGACCCTGAAATCAAGCACCTTTACAGGCTGTTGCAGCCACTCCCATTCTGCTCAGCTAAGCGGCTGCACCCTCAACGTCCCCACAGTGCAGCTGTGATCCTTCCTAGGGGCCCTGGGCTCTTGTATGCAGACTAGTTCAAAGCATCTAGGCCACACCACCACATCCTCTGCACTCCATAGAGGTGAAGTGGAACTGAGCCCACATTAGGCCAAAACCTCCAAAGAAGCAAAATTTTGCATTTTGTAATGGCTGGTGATTAGCATCCATGCGGCCTTACCATGCCCTATCCCGGGGAGATCCCAGAGAGGACACTATTAAAGTCTCCCACACCTCGCCCATGTCACTTCCTGGAGTATGATGTCAGGTGACAGTAGGGTCCTATAGCAGAAGACAGGCATTTGTAGTAGAATCTGCTTGTGACTGCAAGTGTGTGTGGGTGTGGGTGGGTGTGGGTGTGTGTGAGAGAGAGAGAAGAGAGAAGAAAGAAAGTCACAGTTAACACTTATTTGGCACTAACTTTGCACCTGGGCACAGGCTAAGTCACTTTCACACGGTCTGCCTCCTCCTGCAACAGACAAAAGGGCCTTTTCCCTTTATGCCCTCTCTTTCTGAAGACCTGTCTCCTTCTGCTCTCTGCAAACTTTCTTTCCCCAAGAAGTGAACAGGTTTCAAGGGTATTGCATTTTTCTCAGTCTCTGGTGGGAGGGTGGGCCCCAGCTTCCCTCTCCGTTTCATTTCACTGCTGGGTAGAGGAGATGGAGCAGCTTCTAGTCCCAGGAGGGAGGGGAGAGGGCAGGGAAGAAATGATGTGGGATGATTCCTTTTCTGCTTGTTGCAGTTTGGTAGATTCCCTCCCCTCCATTTGTTTTTCTTTGATTATCACTTGGGAAAACGGAAAGTCAGGCCTATTAATAACCCTCATCAGGTCTTCATTCAAGATCAACTCGTCTATTAACATGACTTTGACTTTATTATGTGAATGAAACGTTTGTCCCCTGTTCCACCTAGCGTTCCTTACAAAGTCCTATATAATTAATTTCACACTGGAAGGCAGGCACTATGCCCAATCTCTCTATCCTAATTCTTTTCTTTCTTTCTTTTTTTTTTTTTTTTTTTTTTTGAGCAGAGTTTTTACTCTTGTTGCCCAGGCTAGAGTGCAGTGGCATGATCTCAGCTCACTGCAACCTCCGCCTCCCAAGTTCAAGCAATTCTCCTGCCTCAGCCTCCCAAGTAGCTGGGATTACAGGCACCCGCCACCACACCGAGCTAATTTTTGTATTTTTGATAGAGACGGGGTTTCACCATGTTGGCAATGCTAGTCTCAAACTCCTGACCTCAAGTGATCTGCCCGCCTAAGCCTCCCAAAGTGCTGGGATTACAGGCGTGAGCCACCACCGCGCCCGGCCTCTCTATCCTAATTCTTGAATTCCCCTTCCAGTGGGGGAAGAGGCTGGGAAGGGCATTTCCTCCACACTCCCAATAGGACCTTGAAATTGTTTGCCTTTCTGAGTCTAAACTAAATCCTCTTCCACTTGGCTCTATGCTGGGGAGGCTGACCCATACGGCCCATTCTAGGACGTTCTCTTGCCTTATCTGGCTTCTTGTTGGATTTGGCCCCAGAGGGAGTCTGGAGGGAGGCAAGAGAGTGAAGACGAGGCAGTCATTTCCCCTGCTCCCTTCCTCGCTATGGTTTTACATCAGGCGAATTAGGTCCCTGACCAAAGGAACTATCAGGTAGCCCACTCCGCAAAGCCCACACAGCTTTGTTGTTGTTGTTATCTAATTAAGAACAACAACAGTTAATCAATTCTTCCTTCGTGGGTTTATCATACTCAAGACACTTTTTTTTGAGACAGAGTTTTGCTCTGTCGCCCAGGCTAGAGTGCAGTGGTGCAATATCAGCTCATTGCAATCTCCACCTTTCAGGTTCAAGGGATTCTCCTGCCTCAGCCTCCCGAGTAGCTGGGATTACAGGTACACACCACCATGCCCGGCTAATTTTTGTATTTTTAGTAGAGAAGGGATTTCACCATGTTGGCCAGGCTGGTCTCGAACTCCTGGTCTCAAGTAACCCACCCGCCTCGGCCTCCCAAAGTGCTGGGATTGCAGGTGTCATCAATTATATTTTAAAAACTTATCTGTTTCAGTTTCCAAAAGTATGTATGTGTATCTTATAGCCTCATTCAGCATTTTGATGTTAATAGAGTTTAAAGGTTTGGGCTGAAATCAAATATTGCACAGAAAGATCTACACTCTATGTTAGCATTGAAAAGCTTAATGGTCAGTTTCAGGTAATTTCACCTGGTTATATTGCATAAAAACATTAATATATTGTTCAAAGAATTAGTAATATTAAGATGTTAATTTTTATCTGCATTCTGTCCTTATAACATCGAAAACCCTTGGAAGAATGACCATGTTTCCTGATTTTTGTTGCAAATGCCAAATGGGTGTGTGAATGAGTTGAGTTTGTGCCATTTTCCATTTGGCCTGCAGTGTAGATTGGAGCTGTTGGGCAGCAAGAACTAGAACAAGGCGGCATTAAGATTCCCCACACAGGAGCGAGTGGGCACACCCATGGGAAGGGAGCCCCTATACAAATGGCATGTGGTTCTGTCTCAGCTGCTTGAAATGACAGAACACAAGCTCTGTTTGTCACGACTGCTATGAACTATGAAAGACATCTCCATTGAAACAAAATACTCATTGCCTTTGAGATAAGGAGAAATTTCTAAAATCTTTCTAAAAATTGGTGTTAAGTTTAAAAACTACTTTTACTTTTAAAGTATTTCTACTTTTTTTTTTTTTTTTTTTTTTGAGGTGGAGTCTCACTCTGTTGCCCAGGCTGGAGTGCAGTGGCGTAATCTTGGCTCACTGCAACCTCTGCCTCCCGGGTTTTTTTTTTTTTTTAAGCAATTCTCCTGCCTCAGCCTCCCAAGTAGCTGGGATTACAGGTGCCCACCACCACACCCGGCTAATTTTTGTATTTTTAGTAGAAACAGGGTTTTACCATGTTAACCAGGCTGGTCTCAAACTCCTGACCTCAAATGATCCTCCTGCCTTGGCCTCTCAAGTTGCTAGAATTACAAGGCATAAGCCACCACGCCCGGTCCACTTTCTTCTTTTAAAAGGGGCCCATGACTAATATTAGACCCTGTGAGGCTGCTGGCATCTGATGATTAGCTGGGCAATGCATGGTAATCTGCAGTTGTTTACTTCGCCTGTGGGTGTCGCCATTGAGCCAATGAGTGACTACCCAGGTGGCACTGCCTCTCACTTGCTGATTGGAAAGTGGTTTCTGCCCTTTTCAGGTGTATTTGCATTAAAATATTATAATAAAAATAAGTACCATTTATTGACAGATATTGAGTTATTTCTCATTTTGCCTGCACAATAGAAAAAAGGCTGCAAAAACCTATTTATAGGCCGTTGCTATCCCAGATCAATTATAAATCAAAATCTCTAAAAGTCAGGTTTTGTTTTTGTTTTGTTTTGTTTGTTTGTTTGTTTGTTTGTTTGTTTTGAGATGGAGTCTCACTCTGTCGCCCAGGCTGGAGTGCAGTGGTGCAATCTCAGCTCACTACAACCTCCATCTCCCAGGTTCAAGCGATTCTCATGCCTCAGCCTCCCTAGTAGCTGGGGTTACAGGTACCAGCCATCATGCCCAGCTAATTTTTTGTATTTTTAGTATAGATGGGTTTTCACCATGTTGGCCAGGCTGGTCTCGAACTCCTGACCTCAAGTGATCTGCCCACCTCAGCCTCCCAAAGAGCTGGGATTACAGGCGTGAGCCACTGCACCTAGCCAGGTGTTCGTATTTTTAAAAAGCTACCCAGTGCTAGAAGCAGTGGTTCACGCCTGTAATCCCAGCACTTTGGGAGACCAAGGCTGGAGGATCATTTGAGATGGGAAGTGGAGGTTGCAGTGAGCCAAGATCATGACCATTGCATTCCAGCCTGGGAGACAAAGCAAGACTTTGTCTCTGGAAAAAAAAAAAAAAAAAAAGCTACCTGTGTGATACTGATGTGCAGCTAGGTTCGGGACTCTGCTCTTGGTGGCTAAAAGCAGAATGTTTAGATCCAGATTACCTGGCTTCATCCCATCTTCATCATTTACCTGTAGCAGCTGTGTGACATGGGGCAAGTCCCTCAACCTTTCTGTGCTTCACTCTTCTAAACTTTCAGAGAGAGCTAATAGCTCCTAACTCATAAGGCTGTTGTGAAAATTAAGTGAATCAGTGGATAATTATTTAGTAAGTGTTTGCTAACATTGTTTTTATATCTAATGAAGTTGTGGGTAACCCTTGAGAGTCTCCAGAAAATTCTTTCCAAGTCTCATCAGAAGCTGTCAGTTATGCATATGGTTGTTATGCATATGGTATAGAACAGAGCTGCTTCTGTCCTGAGCAACAAATGTAGCTATGTGCCCCTGATGTGGGGTCTAATTTATCTGAGCCAACCATTGGGGTCTGGTCATTGCACTTTCTGTATTCCCTTGCTCCTCTGCCTAAACGCTACAATTCTTCTGATCTCTGAGGTCTTGCAGAAACTGATAACAATTTATGCATTGTAACTGCTGTGCTGCTTTGTTACATAAACATTAGGTCAAGAGCAAGACCCTGAGAATGCAGTTCTGACCAGCTGAAACAGATGGTAACTGAGCCTTCCAAAGGCCACACTCCCCTCACATTTATTTACCTGGCAGGCAGCAGAATGAGCCCGTTTTGCTTTATGTGCAAAACTTTCCTCCCAGGCCAATTTTCTGGTGCCCCCGATGACATATCGCAAAATGAAATAAAAGTATCAAGAACAGTAATTTATTCCTGAAATACATCTTCCAAGAGTTACAGATATCTACCACGTCGACCTCTCTTAGCCCGAACCTGAGCTGTCACCCACATTAAATTACTTTCTAAATCAGAGGTAAACTTTATATCATAAAATACCATTCATAGCCACATCAATCCAACCTGAAATCTGCATTACTCTCTTGACCCGAACTCCTAGATATCCACAATTCACAGATCGACCAGCTTTGCTCTATCAATATGCCTTACCCTGGTGGTGTATTACACTAATAGATTACTAGAGCCGAAGCTCACTTTGTTGATGTATAAGAGCAATACGTTAAGAGAGCCCCAGCTCACTTGGATGATGTATAGTTGAAATGGTCGTCTGGGGGAAGCATGCTGGTGATGTATGGCCCTGACAAGGGCACCAACTGGGAGAGAACAAGTTCAAAGTGGGTTCGGTTTAACTTGTAGAGGCAAAGAGAAACACAACTTAGATCCCACCAGGCCATGTTCCCACTGGCCTCCCAAGGCCTTCTATTTGTAGGAAAGTAAACAGCTGCACATACAGTTAAAGAGTGAGGTCTTAACCACTTTTGCCGTAGAAATTATTGTTTGCAATTACTATAAATCTCTCCAGAGGCTTAGATGAAAACAGAGACACATAGATGTTACTTTTACTTTTTGGGTATGTATTTCATAATAAAATTAATAAAGGAAATTACATAAGGACATATCAGTAATTTTTACATTATTGAGCAATGGGGAAAACTGTAGATGTGTGCACCAAAAGATATGTCCCAGAATGTTGATATCAGCATTACTGTAATTACCAAAAACGGAGAATGACACCAAGGTCCATCAACTGTAGAACGGAGTGTCAGGTAACTATGGCCACACTAATCCCCACGGCATACAGCAATAGCATACTTTTTAGCTCATGCTTCTATGGCTGGCTCATCTAGGCTGGGCTCTGCAGGGTTCGGTGGAGCACTGCTTTACACACCTCTCATCCCGCTCCTAGGACCAGCTTGCACCTATTTGTCTCATGGCAACAGCAGAGAGACAAGAGCTGGCAAAACGAATCTTCAGAGCACTTTTTTCAAAACTTCTGCTAATATCCTTGTAACCAAAGCAAATCACATGGTCAAACCTATGGCAGGGTATTGCACTCTGCCCACAGTGGGAAGGCACTGAAAAGTTACATGACAAAGGGTATGGATACAGGAAGGATGGTCAGTAATGCAGTTTATCGGCCAGGCATGGTGGCTTATGCCTGTAATTCCAGCACTTTGGGAGGCTAAGACAGGTGGATCACCTGAGGTCAGGAGCTTGAGACCAGCCTGCCCAATATTGTGAAACCCGTCTCTACTAAAATTACAAAAATTAGCCGGGCATGGTGGTGTGTGCCTGTAGTCCCACATACTCAGGAGGCCAAAGCAGGAGAATTGCTTGAACCTAGGAGGCGGAGGTTGCAGTGAGCCGAGAACCGAGATCGCACCACTGTACTCCAGCCTGGGAGACAGAGCGAGATCCATCTCAAAAAAAAAAAAAAAAAAAAAAAAAGGCTGGGCACAGTGGCTCATGCCTGTAATCCCAGCACTTTGGGAGGCCGAGGCGGGTGGATCATGAGGTCAGGAGATCGAGATCATCCTGGTTAACACGGTGAAAACCCGTCTCTACTAAAAATACAAAAAGTCCCAGCTACTTGGGAGGCTGAGGCAGGAGAATGGCATGAACCTGGGAGGCGGAGCTTGCAGTGAGGTGAAATCACGCCACTGCACTCCAGTCTGGGTGACAGAGTAAGATGCCGCCTCAAA
>NW_016812542.1:2893479-2896980 GCF_001698545.2 Rhinopithecus bieti
TTATTATTATTATTATTATTATTTTTTTTTTTGAGATGGAGCCTCGCTGTCTCCCAGGCTGCAGTGTAGTGGCGCGATCTCGGCTCACTGCAAGCTCCACCTCCCGGGTTCACACCATTCTCCTGCCTCAGCCTCCCGAGTAGCTGGGACTACAGGCGCCCGCCACCACGCCTGGCTAATTTTTTGTATTTTTAGTAGAGACAGGGTTTCACCATGTTAGCTAGGATGGTCTCAATCTCCTGACCTTGTGATCCACCCGCCTCGGCCCCCCAAAGTGCTGGGATTACAGGCGTGAGCCACTGCTCCCGGCCACCATTTATTATTAATGCAATAATAAGTCTAATTTATTATTAGATGAATAAATTGTGACAGTCATACAATGGAATACTATATAGCAATGAAAATGAACTACCACTATATGTAACAACCTAAATCTCATAGAGATAATATTAAGCAAAAAAGGTTAAACACAGGAGTTCATAGGTATGATTCTACTTATAGAAACCTCAAAAACAGGCACAACTAATGATGGTGTTAAAAGTTAGGGTGGGGGTTACCTTTGGGATCAATGACTAGGAGCAGGCATCAGAAGGGCTTCCAATGTTTGTGATATGATACACCATTTCTTTATCTAAGTAGAAGCTACATTGATGCATTCACATAGTGAAAATTCTTGTGGGACACATACAGTTTCTGCATTTTATACATTTGTTATGCTTCAATTAAAAAGTTTATTTGAAGAAAACTGAGCATGCAAAGTAGCATGACATGCCTGGGGCAGATTAAAAAATAAGAAGACATTTAAAACAAGAATGACAGGACAGATAATCAGAGGGGCAAAGAAAGGAAGGAGCTTCCCTCTGGGAGTTGGTTTAGTCTTGTCCTCCTACGGTTAAAAACAAACAGGCCAGGCACAGTGGCTCACACCTGTAATTCCTGCACTTTGAGAAGCTGAGGTGGGAGGATAGCTTGAGCCCGGGAATTCAAAACCAGCTTGGCCCACATGGAGAAACCCCGTCTCTACAAAAAATACAAAAGATTAGCTAGGCTTGGTGGCATGCACCTGTAGTCCCAGCTACCCGGGAGCCTGAGGTGGGAGGATCACCTGAATTTGGGAGGTCAAGGCTTCAGTGAGCCCTGATCAGTCACTACACTCCAGCTGGGCAACAGAGTGAGACCCTGTCTCAAAACAAACAAACAAACAAACATAAAAAATGCTTGCTAACTAAATATATACTCAAATGAAACCAGAGAGGATTTGAGTCTGAGAGTGGCATCTATACTTTCAGAGTACTGCATTAATTAGCAGAGAGGATCAAAAAAAAAAATTCTCCAACAAACCTGAGTTCTAATCCTGGGCCCTACCGACTTTCTTACCCTATAACCTAGAAGAATTATTGCTCCAAGTCTCAGTTTCTTTAACTAGGCTAGTAATGATAACAATAGTACCTCCTTCATAGAGTTGTTTTGTGATTATATGAGCAGTTGCATATACACTGCTTAGCTTAGTAATTGCCTAATAGTAAGTGTTCAACAAATACAAGCTCTTGTTATTATCTATCTATCCACCCACCTATCCTCCACCCACCTATCCATCCATCCACCCATTCACCCATTCATCTATTCACCCTCCCATCCATCCACCCATCTAGCCATCCATCCACCTATCCACTCATCCACCTGTCCATTTATCCATCCATCCATCCACCCATCCATCCACCCACCCACCCATCCACCCATCCATCTACCTACCCATTCATCCATTCACCCACCCAGCCATCTACTCATCCATCCATCCATCCATCCATCCATCCATCCACCCACCCATCTACCCGTACATCCGCCCATCCACCTTTTCATCTATCCACCCACTTGTCCACCCATCCATTCCTCCATTCATCATTCAACCCTCTCTTCCTACCATCACCACTTCATCCACAAAGATTTATACAGAAGTGTGGCATTTGGAGTTTATAAACCAGTATTTGAGACCTAATTCTAATTCTTTCTGTCTGTGCAATCTTGAACAAATAGTTAAAATTCTCTACATTTTTTGTTTATTCTTTGGTAAAATGGAAGAGAGTGCTTATCTTTACATTATGAAACTACTATGAGAAGTAGATGATTCAACTGGTTGGGTGTGGTGGCTCATGCCTGTAATCCCAGCACTTTGGGAGGCCAAGGCGGGCTGATCACCTGAGGCCAGGAGTCAAGACCAGCCTGGCAAACATGGCGAAACACCATCTCTACTAAAAAAAAAAAAACAAAAATTAGCTGGGCATGGTGGCAGGCTCCTGTAATCCCAGCTACTCGAGAGGCTGAGGCAGGGAGAATTACTTGAACCTGCGAGGTGGAGGTTACAGTAAGCCGAGATCGAGCCACAGCACTCCAACCTGAACAATAGAGCAAGATTCTGTCTCAAAAAAAAAAGAAAAGGAAAAAAAAGAAAAAAGTGAGAGAGAAGTAGATGATTCATTAAACTCCCCTGAGGCAAAATATTTACTTATCGGAGTGACAAGGTTTGTCTGACAAAAGGAGAGCTATGCCACAGTATGGAAGTATAAAAGACCTATAAAGCAGTCTCCTTCATACATATCCTCACCTTCCTACTGCACATCACACTGTGGCCGTGCCAAGATCCCTCACATCAACAAATTTAAAACTAAGTTTATGATGTCTCCTCTTATGAGCTGAATTAAGTGTTATCCTCAAAATTCATATGTCGAAGTCCTAATCCCCAGTGCTTCAGAATGTGATCTGATTTGAAGACAGGGTCTTCACAAAGGTAACCAAGTTAACTGAACTGGCCTCAAGCAGTCCTCCCACCTCAACCTCCCAAAGCACTGGAATTACAGGCATGAGCTGCCATGCCCAACAAGGCCTCTCTTTTTGTTTATAGATGGCCATCTTTTCCCTGTCTCATCACATTGTCATCCCTCTATGCATGTCTGTCTCACAATTGTTCCTTCTACCTGCTTTTTAAAAATTTATTATTTATTTATTTGTTTATTTATTTTAAGAAAGGGTCTTGCTCTGTCTCCCAGGCTGGGGTGCAGTGGTGTGAACATGGTTCACTGCAACCTCAACTTCCTGGGCTCAAGCAATCCTCCTGCCTCAGCCTCCTGAGTAGCTGAGATTACAGGCACATGCCACCACACCTCATTGTGTGTGTGTGTGTGTGTGTGTGTGTGTGTGTATAGACAGGGTCTTGCTATGTTGCCCAATTTGGTCTTGAACTCCTGGGTTCAAGTGATCCTCCCAACTCGGCGCTGGAAGACGACGTGCAGAGAGGGATGATGATGTGAAGGGACAAGGAAAAGCCAGCCATTTGCGAGCCAAAAAGAGAGGCCTGGCTGAGCATGGTGGCTCTCGCCTGTACTCCCAACATTTTGGGGCGCCGAGTTGGGAGGATCACTTGAACCCAGGAGTTCAAGACCAAATTGGGCAACATAGCAAGACCCTGTCTATACACACACACACACACACACACACACACACACA
>NW_016812542.1:2897276-2906965 GCF_001698545.2 Rhinopithecus bieti
AAAAAAAAAAAAAAAAAAGAAGGAACAATTGTGAGACAGACATGCATAGAGGGATGACAATGTGATGAGACAGGGAAAAGATGGCCATCTATAAACAAAAAGAGAGGCCTTGTTGGGCATGGCAGCTCATGCCTGTAATTCCAGTGCTTTGGGAGGTTGAGGTGGGAGGATTGCTTGAGGCCAGTTCAAGACCAGCCTGGGCAACATCATAAGATCCCATCTCTACATTAAAAAAAAGTAACTGGACAAGGTGGCATATACCTGTAATCCCAGCTACTACTCTGGAGGCTCAGGTGGGAGGATTGCTTGAGCCCAGATGTGAGATGATTGCTTGAGCCACAGTGAGTCATAATCATGCCACTGCACTCCAGTCCAGTTGAAAGAAGGAGACCCTATCTCAAAAGAGAGAGAGAGAGAGGACTGGAACCTCCTACCTTTCCTCACAGCCATTGTATTCTCAGTGTCTCAGTGGCAGGCAGGGCACACCACAGGCATTCCATGTATATTTGATTGAAAGATTTTCGTAAAGGAGGTCGAATTTGAGGGATGGCTAGGACTGGATAAGATGGAGAAGAGGAGAGATGGCCTGGAGCGGACAAGGGAATAATTAAGGCCTGTCATGCTGCAGAAAGACCAAGGAGCATCAGAAGCTCCAGAGATTTTTCATTTTTCTTGTGAAGACCCTTCTGAAAGTACCGCTCTGCAAATAACTCAGAAACTCCTTGCTGATTTGCACATGGGTTAGTAGGAACTTGGGTTGCTGTTCTGGAAATTTCCCTTAGTGTCTAATACATTTTATTTTACTTCAGAAGGGATTTTCCATAATCTAATCTGTGTGAATATCACT
Organism: Rhinopithecus bieti; assembly: GCF_001698545.2. NCBI lineage: Eukaryota > Metazoa > Chordata > Mammalia > Primates > Cercopithecidae > Rhinopithecus > Rhinopithecus bieti. Next base: position 2,898,124 of record NW_016812542.1, read on the forward strand.
TGAGTGCTTAAGCTTTTGGTAAGTTTCTGGTCACGTATTCTGGGCCAATGTGAATTTACTTGGCAATGGAGACACTTCACATTTCTTAATCCGTTAGCCTCAGGATAACGTGACAACCTATTGGTTAGGGAGGATATGGAAACTGAGAGAAATGCAAAAAGAAAGAAAGACCTCTATATAAGCAAAAATTTCAGACTAGCATTAAGGCTTTTGTGTCATTCTAAGAATTCTGCAAACTGTATCCTTCCCTCTAAAAGTAATTGAAATGAGAGTTGAGGGGCCAGACTTGAACATAAATACAATACAGGCCGGGCACGGTGGCTTACGCCTATAATCCCAGCACTTAGGGAGGCTGAGGTAGGTGGATCACAAGGTCAGGAGTTCAGGACTGGCCTGGCCAACATGGTGAAACCCCATCTCTACTAAAAATACAAAAATTAGCCAGGCGCGGTGGCGGGTGCCTGTAATCTCAGCTACCTGGGAGGCTGAGACAGGAGAATCGCTTGAACCCGGGAGGCAGAGGTTGCGGTGAACTGAGATCACACCGCTGCACTCCAGCCTGAGTAACAGAGCAAGGCTCCATCTCAAAAATAAATACAATACAGTATAATGCAATACAGTACAATGCAATGCAATGCAATGCAATGCAATGCAATGCAATGCAATGCAATGCAATGCAATACAATACAATACAATACAATACAATACAATACAATACAAATGATGAACTGTAGCAGTGTAAGGTAGTGGCAAAAAGTACAGAATTTGGTATTCAACAAACCAAAATCTTAATCTTTCTGCCTCCTCCCGCTGTGTGATCTTGCCCTAGTTATTTAACATCTCTGAGCCTTAATTTTGTTATCTATAAAATGGTGGCAATAATGGCACATTGTGTGTTATTTTGAATTATTGTGAACATTAAATGAGATCATGTTTGTAAGACACTAGCCCATGTAAGTACTCAACAAGGTCACAGTGCAAGCTCTCAGGAAGTGTTAGCTATGACCGTATTTGTCAGGGAAGACCGATGGCCAGAGGTCGATGACGTTAATATAGGTGCGTGTCCAGTGACTCCTAAAAGGAAACAATGCCCACTGGACATTCCACACTGACTGGGCTGCTAACTCACCAGGAGAAGCGGTGAAGAGGCTACAAGTCTTTTTTTTTTTTTTTGAGACCGAGTCTTACTCTGTCACCCAGGCTGGAGTTCAGTGGTGCCATCTCGGCTTACTGCAACCTATACCTCCCACGTTCAAGCAATTCTCATGCCTCAGCCTTCTGAGTAGCTGGGATTACAGGCATGTGCCACCACGCCCGGCTAATTTTCGTATTTTTAGTAGAGACAGGGTTTCACCATGTTGGCCAGGCTGGTCTCAAACTCCTGGCTTCAAGTGATCCACCTGCCTCAGCCTCCTAAAGTGCTAGGATTACAGGCACAAGCCACCATGCCCAGCCCTGGTAGTCTTTTTCTGGGTTAGAATGCTTAAAAAATGGCTGATTCAGAACTGAGGGACTAGGACTTAGCCTGCCAGAAAAACCTGAAGAGGAAGGACAGGTGTAAGTATAAAGAGCACAAAACACAGACAGTGAAGGGAATGAAGCCTTGAGAAGCAGGTAAAGATGGAGAGTCAGGCCTCTCTGGCACAGCTCAGGGGCTGAGGCACCTGGTTGCCAGAGCGGGACCCAGCAAGGACAGGAGACAGTCCAGGCAGGGTCTGGGACTGGAAACTGGGTAGATAATATTAATACACTCATAATAATAAATGTAGTGAAACCTGCACGCCGGTCACTCTCTTAAGCAATTCACATGGCTTAACATTTCCATTCTCTCACAATGACCCCATGAGGATGTATGATCATCTCTGGAGACCATGAGAGAAGCAGGATATAGGGAGGCTGCAGAGTCATGCAATAAAAGGCCAGGCAGAAACTCCAACCCACGTCTGGCCGGCCCGAAATCCCACGTTCTTGCCACTCAGTGCTGCCTCTCTAAACTCTGCCCTTTCTGCTTGCACTTTTGTGTTTCTGTGTGTTTGGTTTTTACCCTCTGCCTCTTTCATCAGCTGTTTTGGGCAGTAGAGGCCCTAGCACTGTGCTCTGCTCCAACACAGTATTCTTGTATTTTTTTAGCTTCTCCCCAAACTTGTAATTTTACTTTGTGAAAAGAGTGAAAACAAGGAAGCACTAAAAAAAAAAAAATAGTTAAAAGTTTAAATCTGTAAACAGTGAGTTCTGGCCGGGCATGGTGGCTCACGCCTGTAATCTCTTTGGGAGGCCAAGGTGAGCGGATCACAAGGTCAGGAGATCAAGACCAGCCTGGCCAACATAGCAAAACCCAGTCTGTACTAAAAATACAAAAATTAGCTGGGTGTGGTGGCACGTGCCTGTAATCCCAGCTACTTGGGAGGCTGAGGCACGAGAATCACTTGAACCCGGGAGGCAGAGGTTGCAGTGAGCTGAGATCATGCCACTGTACTCCAGCTTGGCAACAGAGCGAGACTGTCTCAAAAAAAAAAAAGTAAGTTCTATTTTTAGCCTCCACTTTATATAAATAATCACCAATCCCCTCACAATGGCCATGCAATGTCTCAAGCGATTATGAGCCCATGCCAAAGTTTGATTTCAAAGTTGCTGCCAGGAAGAGGTTTTTGAGCAAGTCAGTTCAACGAGTCCTTTTTGGTAGAGACATTTTCTGGAAAGAGAAGAGAATGGTTAGAGAATCATTGTGTGTGTGTGTGTGTGTGTGTGTGTGTGTGTGTGTGTGTGTGTGTGTGTTTGAGACAGTCTCGCTCTGTCACCTAGGCTAGAGTGTAGTGATGTGATCATGGCTCATTGCAACCTCGACCTCCCAGGTTCAAGCGAGCCTCCCACCTTACCCTCCCAAGTAGATGGGACCACAGGTGCACACTTCCACTCCTGGCTAAGTTTTTTTTGTTGTTGGGTTTTTTGTTTTGTTTTGTTTTGTTTCATTTTTTGTAGAGACGAGTCTCACTATGTTGTTTAGGCTGATCTTGAACTCCTGGGCCCAAACAATGCTCTCACTTTAGCCTCTGGGCTGTGTTAAAAAAAAAAAAATTTGGCCCAGGTGCGGTGGGCGCACACCTGAATCCCAGCACTTTGAGAGCCAAGGTAGGTGGATCACCTGAGGTTCAGTACGTCAAGACCGCCTGCCAACATACGGTGGGAAACACCCTCTATACTAAAAATACAAAAATTAGCGGGACTCGCCTAGGAGCCCCGGATACTCGGGAGCTGAGCAGGAGAATCACTGAACCTGGAGGGCAGAGTCAGTGAGCTAAGGATTATGCCACTTGGCAACAGAGCAAGACTCCATCTCAAAAAAAAAAAAAAAAAAAAAAAGCTGGTTACAGGAGAATGGCGTGAACCCGGGAGGCGGAGCTTGCAGTGAGCTGAGAGCCGGCCACTGCACTCCAGCCTGGGCGGCAGAGCAAGACTCCATCTCAAAAAAAAAAAAAAAGTCTGGTTAAAGAGTGTGTAGTCAGTCAGGTGAGTGAGTAGCCCTGGCTTCCCAGAAGTTCAGAATCTCTTTTTGTTCCAGTAGAACATTCCTCAAGCATTGTATCAGGAATGCTAATTCCTTCCCAGAAGGAGGTTGTGAGTTACATCATAGCCTGGGGTTGAGGCAGTTTTCTTTTTCTTAAATTCCTTCCTTGTCCACTTGAACTAACTTGTTTCTTCTAAATTATGTGGTGGGGAGGGAGGTTTAGTTTTAGAGAGGAAAGTAGGGAAAGAACATGAACTCAAATCAGGAAGCTTAAAGAAGTCTTTCTCACTTTTCTGTTCTTGAATAGTAAATAGGTGAAGTTTTATCTAAAATCCCTAAGGGGACCTGGCATGTTGGCTCATGCCTGTAATCCCAGCACCAGCACTTTGGGAGGCTGAGGTAGGTGGATCACTTGAGGTCAGGAGTTTGAGACCAGGCTGGCCAACAAGGTGAAACGCTGTCTCTACCAAAAAATACAAAACTGAGCAGGGCATGGTGGTACGAGCCTGTAGTCCCAGCTGCTCGGGAGGCTGAGGCAGGAGAATCACTTGAACCGGGCAGACGTCAGTGAGCCGAGATCGCACCATTGCACTCCAGCCTGGGCAATAGAGCAAGACTCCATCTCCAAAAAAATCTCCTATATCCTCCAGGTGATCTCCCTGTTTCCAGCAGGGGAGACCGAGATCACCTGGAGGATAGGAGATGCTATTCTGATGCTCGCAGAAGCAGCAGGTTCTGGGCAGCAAGCAAGTGGGCCAGGGAGGGAGGAGATGGGGGCATTGTTGGAGCCCAACTGCCCTGGAGTGAGATGGAGGAGAGGGGATGTGAGGGAAGGGGAGAGCATTACAGGACTCTGAGAAGCTTAGAGCCTGCTGACCTGGGAGGTCTAAGGAGGTTATTAACAGATATGACCTTTATGATCTGGAAGAAAAAATGCAAGAAGGATGACTTCCAAATCCTAAGAGCCGAGCTTGCACTAAGTATAATGCCAAACTTAAATGACAACAATGACAACAACAAAAAGACAGAGCGATCCATCTGGACAAGTTTTCAAAAATGGAAATAACCCAGGCTTTGCTCAGCAGGTGAAAGGATAAACCCGTTGCAGTATAGCAATACAATGGAATATTCCTGAACAATAAAAGGGCCTAACTACAGGTTCATTTAACAACATAGATAAATCACAAAACATTTGGTTGAGCAAAAGAAATCAGACACATACCTAAATATATACTGTGGCCAGGCATGGTGGCTGACGCCTGTAATCCTAGCACTTTGGGAAGCCGACGCTGGCACATCTCTTGAGCCCAGGAGTTTGAGACCAGCCTGGGCAATATGGTAAAGTCCCATCTCTACAAAAAATACAAAAATTAAACCAGGCATGGTGGTGCACACCTGTGGTCCCAGCTACTTGGGAGGCTGAGGTGGGAGGATTGCTTGACCCCAGGAGGTCGAGGCTACAGTGAGCTGAGATCATGTCACTGAACTGTAGCCTGGGTGAAAGAGCTAGACTCTGTCTCAAAAAAAAAAAAAAAAAGCAAATATGTACTAAATTATTCCATTTTTATGAAGTCCAAGAACAAGTAAAACTAATTTATTATGACAGAAATCAGAAAGTGGCTTGGCCATTGGGAGGAGAGAAATGGCTGGAAACGGACATAAGATAACTTTCTAGAATGATGGAAATGTTCTATACTTTATTTTGGGTGGTGATTATGTGGGCAAATACAATTGTCAAAATGCACTGAACTAAAGGCTGATGACATGTTCATATTTTGTATGTGAATTTTTCCTCAATTAAAATAATTTACGCTGGGCTCAGTGGCTCATGCCTGTAATCCCAGCACTTTGGGAGGCCAAGGTGGGCAGATCACAAGGTCAGGAGATTGAGACCAGCCTGCCAACATGGTGAAACACCATCTCTACTAAAAATACAAAAATTAGCCAGGTGTGGTGGTGCATACCTGTAATCCCAGCTACTCGGAAGGCTGAGGCAGGAGAATCACTCGAACCCAGGAGGTGGAGGTTGCAGTGAGCAGAGATCACGCCATTGCACTCCAGCCTGGGCAACAGAGCAAGACTCCATCTCAAAATAATAATAGTAGTAATAACTTAAGCTGGGCATGGTGGCTCATGTCTGTAATCCCAGCACTTTGGGAGGCTGAGGTGGGTGGATCACCTGAGGTCAGGAGTTCGAGACCAGCCTGGCCAACATGGTGAAACCCTGTCTCTACTAAAAATACAAAAATTAGCCGGGCGTGGTGGTGCATGCCTACAATCCCAGCTACTGGGGAGGCTGAGGCACAAGAATTGCTTGAACCCGGGAGGCAGAGGTTGCAGTGAGCTGAGATCGCACCATTGCACTCCAGCCTGGACAACAGAGTGAGACTCTGTCTCAAAAATAATAATAATAATTTAAAAACAACTATGGATCTAGAAAGTTCCTCTTAGATGGTAATTTTTTAATCAAACAAACTGTAACTAGGGTTTTGTCTTTTCTTTGCATTTTGTTTTGTTTGTTTGCTTCATTTATTTATTCAACCGGTATTTACTGGCTCCTACTACGTGCCAGGTGTTGTTAGGTGCTAGAGATACAACAGTGTGCACAACAAATGAAAAATTCCTGCTCCCACAGAGCTTACCTTCTAGTGAAAGGAGATAAACAGTAAATAAGAAAAATAGGCCAGGCACGGTGTCTCATGCCGGTAATTCCAGCACTTTGAGAGGCCAAGGCAGGCAGATCAGGAGGTCAGGAGTTCGAGACCAGCCTGGCCAGCATGGTGAAACCCTGTCTCTACTCAAAATACAAAAAATTAGCTGGGCATGGTGGCGCGCACCTGTAATTCCAGCTACTCCAGAGGCTGAGGCAGGAGAATCACTTGAACCCAGGAGGCGGAGGTTGTGGTGAGCCGAGATCACACCATTGCACTCTAGCCCAGTCGACAGAGCAAGACTCCGTCTCAAAAAAAAAGAAAAATAAGAAAAAGTTATGGCATAGTATTTAACTGGTGAAAAAAAAAGCCAAGAAGACATTAAATCAGGGAAAGAGGACAGAGAGAGTTGTGAGGGAAGGGAAGGAGAGGGAGGGAGGCCTCGTGGAAATGACACTTGAGTTAAAACTTATAGGAAGTGAGACGGAGCCACAGGGATTCCTGGAGGAAGAGTGTTCCCCGCAGAGGCAACAGCATGTGTGCTTCTTAATTAGCTTCCAACAGGAACTTATTTTAGAAGAAAGGGATATACAGCGTGGACTTCGGCCCAGGAATTCTGGTTCTGAGATTCTGTACTGCAAAGCCAAGAGGGCTCATTTTCCTCATCTGCAAAATGGGATCATAATAGCACTCACCTCCTGGGGTTATTGTGGGGATCAGGTGTGGTCAAATAGATAATAAGCTTAAGATTTTTGGTCTGGGTGACTTTGGATGGATGGTGAATCCATCTGGGTGGATGGTGGCATTTTCAGCAAAAATAAGGAATACAGAAATAATTAGATTTAAAAAGTATAGAGTTGGGAGGCTGAGGCAGAAGAATCACTTGAACCCAGGAGACAGAGGTTGCAGTGAGCCGAGATAGCGCCACTGGACTCCAGCCTGGGCAACAGCGCGAGTCTCTGTCTCAAAAAAAAAAAAAAAAAGATATAGGGTATGAGTTAATTATTTAGATACTGTTAGATTTAAGGTGCTTGTATTATGGCCAAGTAGACAATTGAATAAGAGCGCTCAAAAGAAAGAAATGTATATTTGGGAGTACCAGCTTATAAACAGTGGTTACATCATTCAAGTAGATAAAATTAATAATCATGGCCACCATTTCTTGAGTTATCATGCATCGGATTTTCTGTGCTAAGTGCCTGTGTCTGTGAGGTGTCGTGTCACTTAGCCCTCAAAGCCATGACCCTCAGGTAGGTACTGTTATTATCACCAGTTTAGAAATAAGAAAACTGAAGTTCTAAGAGTTAAGGAAGTGGGCAGAGAAGTAGGGAGTAAGAAGCAGAACCTCTAGAATCCACGCCCTCAACAGCTTCACTATGCGTTGATCTCTAGGGAAAGTAAGGAGACTGCAAGGAAAAGGTCACACTAAGCACCATTTTTTTTTTTTTTTTTTTTTGAGATGAAGTCTCGTTCTGTCGTCCAGGCTAGAGTGCAGTGGCATAATCTTGGCTCACTGCAACCTCTGCCTCCTGGATTGGAGTGATTCTCCTGCCTCAGCCTCCCAAGTAGCTGGGATTACAGGCGCCCGCCACCATGCCTAGCTAATTTTTGTATTTTTAGTAGAGACAGGGTTTCACCATGTTAGCCAGGCTGGTCTCGATCTCTTGACCTCAAGTGATCCCCCTGCCTCAGCCTCCCAAAGTGCTGGGATTACAGGCGTGAGCCACCGCTCCCGGTCTGGGCGCCGAATTTTTCTGTACAAATTTGTGGAGTACACATGACATTTTGTTACATGTATATAATGCGTAGTGACAAGTAACTTAGGGAACTTAGGGTGTCCATCTCTTAAGTACAATACATTTTTGTTCAACCAACACACAAAATTCTAATGTTTAAAAGATCTTGTGGAGAATAAGCAGCTCATGAAAGAGATGAAAAAAGAACAATCAGAAAGCTCTGGCATATTCTACCATGGAGACATGAGGGGAAAGAATTTCCAAAGAAAGGGAGCAATTAAGCGAGATTAAGACTGAAAAATTCCTTTGGCTTTTGTAATTAGAAGTTCACTGATGACCTTGGTGAGAGCAGTTTCAGCTGGGGGAGTTGAGGCAGAGGGCAGTGGGGTGACTGGGGAGAGAAGGAAGGGAAAATGGTGATCACGCATCACAGCACCCGAAACAGGATCCTGGAGAGACAAAAAGGGAGAAGAAAATGGGCAAATAGCTGGCATGGCTATTTGTGCTCATCATCACTAATCATCAGGGAAGTGCAAACCAAAACCACAATGAGATTTCATCTCACACCTGTTAGGATGGCTGTAATCAAAAAGACAAGAGGCAAGTGTTGGCAAGGATGTAGAAAATAGGGGGCCCGATCGGGGACGGTGGCTCACGCCTGTAATCCCAGCACTTTGGGAGGCCGAGACAGGCAGATCACAAGGTCAGAAGATCGAGACCAGCCTGGCCAACATGGTAAAACTCTGTCTCTACTAAAAATACAAAAAATTAGCCAGGCCTGGTGGCACTTGCCTATAATCCCAGATACTCAGGATGCTGAGGAAGGAGAATCGCTTGAACCCGGGAGACAGATTGCAGTGAGCTGAGATCATGCCACTGCACTCCACCCTGGGTGACAGAGTGAGACTGTCAAGAAAGAAAGAAAAAGAAAGAAAGAAAGAAAGAAAGAA
>NW_016812542.1:2907870-2912595 GCF_001698545.2 Rhinopithecus bieti
AAGAAAAATAATAATAATACTGTATAACATACTTGAAATTTACTAAGAATAAATTTTAAGTGTCCTTACCCCCTACACGCACATTCACAAATAGTAACTATGTATGGTGATGAATGTGTTAACTTTATTGTAGTAATGATTTCACAGTGTGTTTGTATATCAAACCATCACATTGTACACCTTGAATATATACAATTTATTTGTTCATTATACCTCAATAAAACTGGGGGAAAAAAACCTTTTTTTTTTTTTTTTTGAGATGGAGTTTTGCTCTTGTTGCCCAGACTGGAGTGCAATGGCGCCATCTCAGCTCACTGCAACCTCCACCTCCCAAGTTCAAGCAATTCTCCTGCCTCAGCCTCCCAAGTAGCTGAGATTACAGGCACCTGCCACCATGCCCGGCTTATTTCGTATTTTTAGTAGAGATGAGGTTTCACCATGTTGGTCAGACTGGTGAACTCCTGACCTCAGGTGATCCGCCTACCTCAGCCTCCCAAAGTGCTGGGATTACAGGTGTGAGCCATTGTGCATGGTCTTTTTGTTTGTTTGTTTGTTTTTTAAATAAAGGCCAGGTCTCATTATGTTGCCCAGGCTGGTCTTGAATGCCTGGGCTCAAGTGATCCTCCCACCTCGGCGTCCCAAAGTGCTGGGATTATAGGTGTCATCCACTACGCTTGGCCCGTAAATACACACACACACACACACACACACACACACACACACACACACGTATATATATATATTTTTTGAGATAGTCTCGCTCTGTCGCCAGGCTTGACTGCCATGGTGCGATGTCGGCTCACTGCAACCTCTGCCTACCGGGTTCAAGTGATTCTCCTGCCTCAGCCTCCCGAGTAGCTGGGACTACAGGCAAAGCTAATTTTTGTATTTTTTAGTAGAGTCGGGTTTTCACCAAGTTGGCCAGGATGGTCTCCATCTCTTGACCCCATGATCCGTCCGCCTCAGCCTCCCAAAGTGCTGGGGTTATAGGCGTGAGCCACCATGCTTGGCCCATAAATATTTTAAAAAGAGAGGGATGTAGGGCTGTAGAAAATGATATCCATTTTCCAAATTCCAGAGATTCTCCATCTTCTTAGTGGAAAGCACAATCTGCTCTTCGTGAAAATGAGGCCCTCTAGTGGGCAAATGCTCGCTCTTTAGACAAATTCACAGGTTTTCAGTGAATATTAGCCAGAGAAACGAAAGCCTGTGACTTACCACAAAATAGCTCTTATATTCTTTTTCTTTTTTTTTTTTTTTTTTGAGATAGAGTTTTGCTCTTGTCGCCCAGGCAGGAGTACAATGTGGCCTTCTCAGCTCACCGCAACCTCCGCCTCCCAGGTTCAAGCGATTCTCCTGCCTCCGCCTCCTGAGTAGCTGGGATTACAGGCGCGCGCCATAACGCTCGGTTAATTTCTGTATTTTTAGTAGAGACGGGGTTTCACCTTGTTGGTCAGGCTTGTCTCGAACTCCTGACCTCAGGTGATCCACCCGTCCCGACCTCCCAAAGTGCTGGGATTACAGGCATAAACCATTGCACCCGGCTGAGTTTAGCGTGTTTAGAGGTCTTTGACATTGAGAAAATACAATGTTATGAACAACTGGGATCCAATAATGTTAGGCCTTTCAAAAGTCCATGAGGCAATCTAATCTTTTTCAGGTTGTTATGGCTTAACACCAAAAGCATACCTAGCATTAAGTAAATAATTATTGGAATGAACGAATGAACCTAGCTATCAGATATTAAAACAAACTTAATGGCCATGCTCCACATCTAAAAATCCCATAAACTAATATTGGCTAAAGGAAGAAAGATGGAAAAACTCAGTCTTGATTATATCATGCAATGACTATAACTTGCAAAATCCGGAGCACAAACTTACCTGATGAATCATGCACAGGAAGCTGGGCACAGAACTGTTTTTAAACTGAACCAAACTACTGATACCTTTTCCCCTCACCTATGATTAATTCTTACTTTCCACATTTAGGGAAAACCTTGAAATGCTTACTGGCACACAGGCTCTGTAAACTGAAGTATGCTAGTTAGCTAACTAGACAAAACAACCTTTTGCTAAAACTTTCAGATGGACTCCATGGAGGACATATAGCACATTATACCTTCTTTAAGAGCAGTAAGATAATGTTTAGTTATCTTTATTGTCCATTTATTATCATGGGACAAAATGACAGCAGATATATTTTCAAATATGCCATATTTAAAGGACTGCAATACAATTTGGTACATTGGCAGAATGTTATAAATGGCATATGCCTGCACCAAGTGTGATCTTATATACATAGCAAGGGTTTTGTAGCTGGTAATGAAAAGGACAGAAAATAAATTTACTAACAGTCTACTACTTGCCAGGAGTTATTCCCACATTTTTCTCACTAAATGCTCATAGATATCCATGAGGTGGGTATTACTTTTCTTTCTGCAGATGAGGGAAAGGGAGTGAAGACAGTAAGTAACATATCTAAGGTCATGTAGTTACTAAGCAGCCTAGCTGGGATTCACACTCCAAACGTGTGAAACCTATGTCAAACTCCAAAGCTCATGCTCTTTCCACATACCACATGGTGATAAATCTATTCCTGGCATAATCAACTAAAGAGAGGCAGAACAATGTTAAAAAAAGAAAATAGTTGTTATGACAATATTAATATTTGTTTAGTGTTTCCTAATTATTAATTTGATTTTCAACACTAGCCTAGCTATTATCAAGGCAGAGCTATTTTGAATGAAGAGTAAACAAAGAAAATCAGTAAAATAAAAAAGCATAGACCAAGAGGCAATTCTAATGCTGAAAAGATTTATTAAAGGCCTTCTCTTTATAACATTTCTTGTCAGTGCACATGATTCCAATAGCAAATATTATTTCACCATTCATTCAAATACAGTATCACAATGTATTTAGTATAAATATATATACAAAATTTTATAAAGACACTAAAAAGTTTCTGACCAATTAAGTCATGAGTTTACAAAGCACAAACTGAAGATTAAATACTGAATATTAAGATGAAAACTACTATACAGATACTTTAGGAAGTTCTTCAAAGAACTGCACCTCCAGGGAAATCCTCATATGTACATCTACACTCCAGCAAACTGGACAGGCAAAGTGCTACTTGCCAGAGTATTGACTAAATACAAATATATATAGAGCTTCAGAAAGAATACAAGGTCAAATGCCAAAAATAAAAAAGAAATGAAAGCAAATGTGCTACATTGCACCATTTTAAAGAGCTTGAAACCACCACACAGGTTCACTAATACTGTTCTGACTGCAGTGACCGTATTTACTTACAATCTCTTCCTAACAAGGAAACTATCAGATTTATACATGGTACTAATGGCCAGTTTCAACTAGTTATGCCAAATGTACAAGTAGTATCTGTAAATTTGAAAAGGACAAATGAAAGAATCAGGTTATTTAAATGACTTATTCTCTAGGAACTGCTCGATATCACCCAAGCAGAGTTAATAAGTATCTCTTCAAATTATACATACTCTTGAGGTCAAAAATGTCAAACTATTTCCTTAATGTAAGATCCCACAAGTAGAATGTTATCTTTATTACTTGATCATAAGTAAAGGTTTTTTTTAAAACTGTGGAATATAAGGATCTTTAATCTTCATCAAACCATATACAAATTATTTCATTATACCTTTAACAAAACAAGCATTATCAAGAGAAGGTCCAATCTCTGATCTCCTAACCCCATCCAACAGTTGAGTATTATTCTGGCAACATTTAATTAGTCTTAAATTATATTCATAAACCCATTGTGGAACACAGATAACACAGTAAACTATTATGCCAGAAAGCCATATTATTAATATATAATTATACTATATTTAGGTAGCTACTTATAATTTGGAAAGAAATAGCAAGCTACACCCTTGAACATACTATTCAAAATGGCAACCAGTTAACCCTTTGAGAAAAGAGTTTTTGATTAACGATGCAAATTAAGTTGTCTTAGTTAAACCTGTATAGGCCATTTCCCCATAAACGTCATCCCAGCTGTTTGAGGAGAGAGAAGGCGTAGGCACAAAGGTAACTGATTGTTCAGGTTTCCACTCATGAGAAAATAACCCTTTATAAACAGACTAATGAACCAACTATGGATAGTATACCAATGTTAAACACTTTAAAGATAAAAAGGTATTTTATTTATTTATTTAGATGGAGTCTCGCTCTATTGCCCAGGCTGAAGTGAAGTGGCATGATCTCAGCTCACTGCAACCTCTGCCTCTCAGGTTCAAGTGATCCTCCTGCCTTAGCCCCCCTAGTAGCTGGGATTACAGGCATGTGCCAACATGCCCAGCTAATTTTTGTATTTTTAGTAGAGACAGGGTTTTGCCATGTTGGCCAGGCTGGTCTCGAACTCCTGACCTCAGGTGATCAACCTGCCTCGGCCTCCCAAAGTGCTGGGATTATAGGCGTGAGCCACTGCACCCAGCCTTTGATAAAAAGATTTTTTTTTTTTTTTTTTTTGAGACGGAGTTTCACTCTGTCGCCCAGGCTGGAATATAGTGGCACAATCTTGGCTCACTGCAACCTCTGCCTCCCAGGTTCAAGTGATTTTCCTGTCTCAGCCTCTATAGTAGCTGGGATTTCAGGCATGCACCACCATGTCCGGCTAATTTTTTTGTATTTTTAGTAGAGACAGGGTTTCACCATGTTGGTCAGGCTGGTCTTGAACTCCTGACCT
>NW_016812542.1:2914332-2918970 GCF_001698545.2 Rhinopithecus bieti
GCAGTGGCCGGATCTCAGCTCACTGCAAGCTCCGCCTCCCAGGTTCATGCCATTCTCCTGCCTCAGCCTCCCGAGTAGCTGGGACTACAGGCGGCTAGTTTTTTGTATTTTTTAGAAGAGACGGGGTTTCACCATGTTAGCCAGGATGGTCTCAATCTCCTGACCTCGTGATCTGCCTGTCTCAGCCTCCCAAAGTGCTGGGATTACAGGCTTGAGCCACTGCGCCTGGCCCACAATGATTATTAAACAAAAATTTTTAGCCTATAATGACCATCCAAGCAAAAGCTGAGGTATTAAACCAGCAGCAATAAGAAACAGATACATTTAAAAATTTCTATACAATCCTTTATCCATTACAGGAACTAGTAAGTTATGACACACATGAAAAAGATAAAGAGCTATCTTACATGCTACAATTAAACATATACAAGAGTTGTCTCTGGCTAAGGATAAAAACGGAAATAAAAATATCTAAATTTGAACCTAGCAAAATGATAAAAAATAAGCAAAATTAAAATCAATTTAAAGCTTCTCTTACAATTTTCGATTCGGCAAAGATGTTTTCAAGAGATCTAATCAATCCCATGGCATTAGTTTTCATTTCTTTGGTAACCTATAGAGAATGTTAAAATATTTTATTATACTTTATTATTCAGAAGTATAAAAATCATAGAATTGCATAGGACCAGACTTATAAAGTTCTAGTCTAGAAGCCCAAAGATTGGAGTTCTATTTCTGAGATTGCAATTAAATAGCTTGAGAGTATTTAAATCATATATGTGAAATTTCTTTCAAAATAAATTGCACATTGACTTCTTTCCAAATAAGTTTATTTGAGTTTTAAGAGCTCAACTTTATAATCTCTCTCATTTATTTTATTTACATAAAAAACTTCAAGCCATAGCAATTACTCTCCTTTTAAACACATTGATCATATAGTCTGTATTTTCTATTTACCTGTGACATGGGAAAATAATCAGTCTAATTCACCTGTATTCACTAATAATTTCTTTCAAAATAAATTGCACATTGATTTCTACATTAAATATGGACACCCTCTAATATTTGTTATAACAGAATTTGTTATACTTAAGTATTTATAGATACGAAATTTCTAAAATTTCCCTTGGAAAGGGGTAACATATCAAGCAAATACTATAAGAACTTTACAAATGTTTTGTTATTTGATTCTCCATTATAGTCCTATGTTGCCCATGGTGTACCTCATTTTATAGGTAAGGAAACAGACCTTGGTTCCTAACTCCTAAGACTGAGAACTAGGGTGGGAGCCCACATCTAAATTCTAAGCCTTTGCTTTTATTCTATCCAATGCTGCCCCCTAAGGTGCTTTCCTGCAATTTCTGCCGGGGGATTCTTTTTCAGTATTTAATTGGTTTTGCTCACAGAGCTCTTCCCTAGCTCTAATTCAGATTTGTGTTACATGCTTGAAAAAAAAAAAGAATATCCAAAAGAATATCCAAATTATCTTTCCTTCCTGACTCCAGCTTTAAAACTGTAGCTCCAATGCCTTTTATGTTTCAGCTTATTTTCTATTTCTTTGGATATTTTATTATTCTTCTATAGGTTCTTAGAGGAGTTTTAACTCACAAGAATAGATAAACTAAAACCCTACCATGAATAACAAAGTACAGGTTTGTCATACTATAGAAAGAAAATGAGAGAAAGGAGGGTATGTAGATAGTGTCAATTGTATACAGGATGGGCCTGGCCCTTTTGCTGCTTATTTCCTCAAAACAATACCAAGGCTAACACCTGCACCTACTTCAACAGCTTACTAAGCACATTTCCATATATTATTTCATCTATACTTTTAATTTATTCTATACCCTTCTGCACTTATCGCCAGCAGACATTCTTTGCAATAGTGATAGACTGCAAAAGTGGTATCACTTTGCAAATATGGTGAAGTGTTTTAGTGATAAATGGTGCTGCTGCCGAGCAAAACCAAATTTGAGATGTCAGTGGTGGTCTGAATGAGCCTTTCACAGCCCAGTATGTCCCTTTCTTCAAAGTTGCACTATGGAACTGAAATCAGCCTCATGCCTATTGGAGCGCAAGCTTGATTTAGTGACAATATGAGCTCCTAAATTTAGTAACAATGTGTTATTTTTATTAATTAATTTTTTTTTTTTTTTTTTTTTTGAGACGGAGTCTCGCTCTGTCGCCAGGTTGGAGTGCAGTGGCACAATCTCGGCTCACTGCAATCTCTACCTCCCAGGTTCAAGCGATTCTTCTGCCTCAGCCTCCTGAGTAGCTGGCACTACAGGCACGCACCACCATGCCCAGCTAATTTTTGTATTTTTAGTAGAGATGGGGTTTCACCAACTTGGCCAGGATAGTCTCATTCTCTTGATCCACCCACCTCGGCCTCCCAAAATGCTGGGATTACAGGTGTGAGCCACCGCACCCAGCCGTCTTTTTATTTTTTAAAACAAAAAAACACAAAGTGAGAGAGGCAGACATATATTGAGAAAAAGAGAACGTGTGTAAGTAAGATGAATGACTTAAGATTTACCAGGCACTACATTTTGAGTATTTTCATATATGTTGTTTCTTCATCTCATATGATCCTCAAACAATTTTATGAAATAAGTATGATCATCCTCATTTAAAAATGGAATGACTGAGGCTCAGGTAAGTTGTTCAAGGCTACATAGGAAGTAGAAGAGCAGCTTAATGTTCCATGTCTTCCCCTATTCTGAGATGGAGTTTTTCTGGGCAGAGAGAAATCTATATAACCCTGTAGTATGAGCAAAGGGATGGAGAATCTCTGTGGCTTACACAGAGTTTCACCTCAGATTCTAAGATAAGCTAGAAGTACATTAATACCAAGGTTTTTCTACACAACAACAACAAAAAACTAACTTACTCCATGCCTTCCCAGAAACAACCACCCAGAGGGACAGAAGGCAATAGTCCTCCACATGATCTACTTTTCTAGATCAAACAATATGTATATAAATGAGGAGCCATCCTAGTAGCTAAGATCTCAGGAACCTCAATGTCCCCAGGTAGCACTGTCCCAGCCACTTGACTCCAGCAAGAGCAATGGAATGGACAGGGATGGTTTTTGTTTGTTTGTTTGTTTGAAACAAGGTCTTGCTCTGTCGCCCAGGCTGGTATGCAGTGGTGCAATCACAGCTCACTGCAGCCTCAAACTCCTGGGCTCAAGTAATACTACTCCTGCCTCAGTCTCTGGAGTAGCTGGTACTACAGGTACATACCACCATGTCCGGCTAATTTCTGTATTTTTTGTAGAGACGAGGTCTCGCTACGATTCCCAGGCTGGTTTCGCACTCTGGGCTCAAGCTCTCTTCCTGCCTTGGCCTTTCAAAGTGCTGGGATTACAGGCATGAGCCACCATGCCTGGCCAGGGATGGTTTTAATATGTTGTGACAAGACTCTAAAACAGACAAGTCTCTGAAATTCAGTCTCATAAGAATTCGAATTTTTTTTNAAGGAAGGAAGGAAGGAAGGAAGGAAGGAAGGAAATTAGGGGCCCTTGTACACTGTTGGTGGGAATGTGAACTGGTATAGCCATTATAGAACACAGTATGGGGGTTCCTCAGAAACTGAAAATAGAACTACCATATGACTCAGCCATCCCTCTTCTGGGTGTATACCCAGAGAAAATGGAATTAGCACCCTGTAGAGATAGCTGCATTCCTATGTTCATTGCAGCAATATTCACAGTAGCTAAGATCTGGAAGCAACCTAAGTGTCCATTGATGGATGAGTGGATAAAGAAAATGTTACACACGCACACAAACAGGAATATTCTGCCTTAATAAAGGAAATTTTGCCATTTGCCACAACGTGGAGGGAGCTTGAGGACGTTGTGCTAAGTGAAATAGCAGACACAGAAAGACAAATACTATATGATCTCACTTGTATGAGGATTCTAAAAAAGTCAAATTCACAGAAGCAGAGAGGAGAAGGGTGTTTGCCAGGGGTTGGGGATGGGGTGAGGAAAATGGGGAGATATTGATCAAACGATACAAACTTTCATTTATCAGATGAATGAATTCTGGGAGTCTAATGTATAGCAAGGTGACTTTAGTTAACAATACTGTATAATAGGCCGGGCACGGTGGCTCATGCCTGTAATTCCAACACTTTGGGAGGCCGAGGCAGGCGGATCACAAGGTCAAGAGTTCAAGACTAGTCTGATCAACCTGGTGAAACCCTGTCTGTACTAAAAAATACAAAAATTATCCCGGCATGGTGGTGGGCACTTGTAATCTCAGCTACTCAGGAGGCTGAGGCAGGAGAATCACTTGAACCCGGGAAGCGGAGGTTGCAGTGAGCCAGTATCCTGCCACTGTACTCCAGCCTGGGTGACAGAGTGAGACTCAGTCTAAATAATAATAATAATAGGCCGGGCGCGGTGGCTCAAGCCTGTAATCCCAGCACTCTGGGAGGCCAAGACGGGCGGATCACAAGGTCAGGAGATCAAGACCATCCTGGCTAACCCGGTGAAACCCCGTCTCTACTAAAAAAAAAATAAAAAACTAGCCGGGCGAGGTGGCGGGCGCTTGTAGTCCCAGCTACTCGGGAGGCTGAGGCAGGAGAATGGCGTAAACCCGGGAGGCGGAGCTTGCAGTGAGCTGAGATCCG
>NW_016812542.1:2923007-2925197 GCF_001698545.2 Rhinopithecus bieti
TTATTAAAAGCTTTTTTTTTTTTTTTTTTTTTGAGACGGAGTTTCACTCTGTCGCCCAGGCTGGAATATAGTGGCACAATCTTGGCTCACTGCAACCTCTGCCTCCCAGGTTCAAGTGATTTTCCTGTCTCAGCCTCCCGAGTAGCTGGGATTACAGGCATGCACCACCATGTCCGGCTAATTTTTTTGTATTTTTAGTAGAGACAGGGTTTCACCATGTTGGTCAGGCTGGTCTTGAACTCCTGACCTGATGATCCGCCCGCCTCGACCTCCCAACGTGCTGGGATTACAGGTGTGAGCCACTGCACCTGGCCAATAAAAAGATACTTTACAGATAAAAAGACATGGACTTTTTTGAAATATCTGTACTGATTTCTCTTTATACTCTCCTGCATAGAGAATTTTGCATATAATTTCCTGCATAGAGAAAATTGCCTAGCAAGTGTTCTTTTTCTTTCATGGGTGGTCATAAAAGTGCCTACACATCAGTATTCACACCCACTGAATCCTACTGGGTGTGCATTCCTCTGGGCTCACTGCTGGGAATGAGCCATGGAGCTCATAGACACGCTTTGGTACACCTTTATTCTTGCTGCCATCAATCCCACTTGATTTAGATTGTTGGTGTTCTTCTTCGGTATTTTGATTATAAGTTTCCCAGGGTTTCAACAAATCAGGGCTTTCTTCAGATTCAAAACAAAAGAGGAGAGACTTAGCTAGAGATTCTAGTTCCTTGTGGACAACATTAGTTACTCTACTCTCATAGCTGTCAACAGAAGTAGAAGGCACACCGAAGTCACTGTAAAAATCACTGGCCAAGTTGCGAATACTTTCAACACAATTCTGGAGAAGATTTACATCACTACTGCATCCTATATGCAAGAGAGAGAGGGAAAGGTTAATTAGTCTTTTCAGTTTTCATCAGGCATTTATGACTTTTATAGACTCTAGATATCTTTCAAGTCAGAGTGACCCTATCAAAACAATTCCAAACTACTGAAGATTAGTCACATAAAGTGTTTATTTGCTAGATAAGCACTTGGTTTTTCAGGATCTAATTATTTAGGCAGAAGTACTGATATGCATATTACGTGGGAATTTAATTACAAATACAAGTTCCTATATGGGTAACTAATATCAGTGAAGTAGCATTGGGCAGGCTTCAGTTAATGACTAAAACAATGAAAAGGTTAGAAATAAAAAGGAAAGATGTCAGCCGGGCACTGTGGCTCATGCCTGTAATCCTAGCACTTTGGGAGGCCGAGGTGGATGAATTGTTTGAGGTCAGGAGTTTGAGACCAGCCTGGCCAACATGGTAAAACCCCATCTCTACAAAAATACAAAAATTATCCGGGCATGGTGGCACATGCCTGTAATCCCAGCTACTTGGAAGCTGAGGCAGGAGAATCACTTGAACCCAGGAGGTGGAGTTTGCAGTGAGCTGAGATCGAGCCACTGCACTTCAGCCTGAGCGACAGAGCGAGACTCCATCTCAAAAAAAAGGAAAGATGTCTAAGGTTCCTTAAAATATAAAATTCTGGTTATAAACTCCATTTGAGAATATACCTTTCAGTGCAGAAATAATAATTTCAATAGCTTTCTCTAAGCAATGTTTTAACTTTAAGAATTCTGGAGCACGATTAGCCATCTTCTTGAAATCTTGGTATTCAAAGTTTTCTTCTTTTACTTGTCTTCGGAAACTTTTCTGTATAAATAAAGTTAATATTTAAAATAATACATTAACAGGTTTGATGGCAGTAAGGCTTAGTCAATATGATTTCATTTGCCAGAATCTTCTCTTTAAGAAAGAGAGTTTAATTTCCTCACCAGTGCTTAACTCTATTTCTATAAGCAAGACCAAAATACAATATTAATTACTGTTTTCAAAAGAAATCAGAATTTTCAATTAATTTTCAGTCTGTCATCCTATTACATGAGAAAGGAATAAAGTAACAGTGCCATTTATTATCCAGTACCTTAAAAGATACATTTATTTCATTTTTAAGAGCTCAACTTTATAATAGTTCTCATTTAAATAAAAATTTTCAAGCCATAGCGATTACTCTCCTTTTTAACACATTGATCATATACTTAATTTTTCTCTTTACCTGTGACATGAGAATAATCTATCTAATTCACCTGTATTTTAAAATCTTTGAGCACAATGATTTTTTTTTTTTTTTTTTTTTT
>NW_016812542.1:2928908-2932502 GCF_001698545.2 Rhinopithecus bieti
AAGTGTTGGGATTACAGGCTTGAGCCACCGCGCCCGGCCAAGAATTTGAATTTTTATCTTCCTAATCCCCACTTCACTAACAGTAATTGTCAATAAAGAAAACTAATCCATGAACAATAGTTTTAAAAACTTATTTACGTAGCATGTTGAGTTTTGGAGTCAGGCAGAATATAAAATCCTGGCTCAGGGCTTAATAGTTGTGTAATTAGGCAAAGTACTCCAATTCAATGAAATGAAGAATATAAATTCCCACCTTGAAAAGTGATATGAATATGAAATATGATATTCATAGGGCTTTTTCTTACTAACAAAGTACAAATGCATTAAAGAAATGGCTAAGATTTACCACTGTTACATGTAAAGCACCTAGTCCAGTAACTGTCAGAGGAAATTAATCAATAAATAGTTTACAGCCTGTGAAGTAGGTATGATTACATGTGACAGGTAAAGAAATAGGGTCAGAGCATTAAGTGACTTGCTAAATGATAAGTGGAAAGTGATAGAACCAGGTTTCAAATACATGTCTTCTAATATTAAAACCCAGATCTTTCCTAAGGTGCTAAGTAATGTTAGTTAGCTGGAGGATGGGAGGACACATATTTTAGGAAATCACTGAAATGCTTATTGGTTCTGTATCTTGATATGAAATATCTTACGTGAATGCCCCAGAAAAATATTTAGTTCAATATACTGAATCAATAAATGTTACTAATAGTTTCCATTCTTAGAAGAGGCGAGGCCTAAACAAAGCTAAGGAAGAAAATGACAACCAGAAAGCGAACACTAGGTGTCACTACCACACTCCACTCTCTGCTTAGGAGTTTACAGACTGAATCTTGAAAATAGCTGCAATAGGATCAAGCAAAGTATTAACAATAGAGGCTGCAGTGAATTAAGAATAACTTGGGAAAATATCACCATAAGATCATGATGTCGGCCTCTTCAGTGAAAAATAAAACAAATTAAAACATGAATTTATAGAAATCAAATTTGTTGATTGAAAAAAATCAACTTTATATATTATTTAGTACTATACGGAATATTCTTTTATTCATCTTACCTCATTTTTTGTACACTGCCTTAAGAGTTCATGCTGAAGTTCTTTTGCTTTTTCAAGTCCAGAATCTAATAAAATCTTCATTCCTAAGCCTACACCATCACAAATAGCATCCATGAATTCCTCCTAGAAAAAGTATTTAAGCATTAACTAGAAAATTTAGGTTTTATATATTTTATTTAAATTCAGGTTTTATATATTTTAAATTATCAAGTAATTAAGTTATATTTTCTGCTTCCTTTAGGACTATAATACAGCCCAAGTTTATTAAGTTCAACTAAAGCTAGAATAAGAACTAACAGTCTGTAGTCTATAAAGAAATAAAATTAGCAAATCTGTAATTTAGTATCCCATATATAACATATTGTAAAGAAAGTTCATCATCTTTAAGCAGGGCTCTATATTGCTAGAACACAGGAACATTTTTTTTTTTTTTTTCTGAAACGGGGTTTCGCTCTTGTCGCCCAAGCTGGAGTGAAATAGCACAATCTCAGCTCACTGCAACCTCTGCCTCCTGGGTTCAAGTGATTCTCCTGCCTCAGCCTCCTGAGTAGCTGGGATTACAGGCGTGGGCCACCATGACTGCCTAATTTTTGTATTTTCAGTAGAGATGGGGGTTTCGCCTATTGGCCAGGCTGATCTCGAACTCCTGACCTCAAATGATACATCTGCCTCGGCCTCCCAAAGTGCTGGGATTAGAGGCATGAGCCACCATGCCCGGCCCAAACAGTTTTAAATCTTATTACAAAACTACTAAAAGTACAAGCTATTTTGAAAACTTAAAAAGAACTTGCCATGTTTAGTACTGTACTATTATCAAAAGTCTAATATTCCCTTTGATGAACTCTGTCTAAACTAACACTGCTAAATTACCTGGACACTGGCAGCTTTATTGTTACCGTTTTCTAGAAAATGCAGCTTGCTCCCTTTCAGAACTGCTAACTGCCCCACATACTTTACAGCTTGTTGTACAATTTGGATTGCATTCTTTTGAGCCTCTTTTATCATTGATAAAATATCCGAACAGCATCCCTGTAAGATAAAAATGGACAAGTGTATCAGATACATGAGATTATAACAGGTGGTAAAGAAAAGATAAGGGCCGGGCACAGTGGCTCAAGCCTGTAATTCCAGCACTTTGGGAGGCTGAGGCGGGTGGATCACCTGAGGTCAGGAGTTCAAGATCAGCCTGGCCAACATGGTAAAACCCTTTCTCTACTAAAAATACAAAAATTAGCCAAGCATAGTGGCACACGCCTATAATCCTAGCTACTCAGTAGGCTGAGACATGAGAATTGCTTGAACCCGGGAGGCAGAGGTTGCAATGAGCTGAGATTGTGTCACTGCACTCCAGCCGGGGCGATAGAGTAAGACTCCACCTTAAAAAAAAAAAAAAAAAGAAAGAAAGAAAGAAAAGAAAAATGTGCCGGGCATGGTGGCTCACGCCTGTAATCCCAGCACTTTGGGAGGCCAAGGCAGGCAGATCACAAGGTCAGGAGTTTGAGACCAGCCTGGCCAATATGGTGAAACCCCACCTCTACTAAAAATACAAAAATTAGCCGGGCGTGGTGGCGGGTGCCTGTAGTACCTCAGTCTCAGGAGGCTGAGGTAGGAGAATTACTTGAACCTGGGAGGCGGAGATTGCAGTGAGCCAAGATCGCACCACTGCACTCCAGCCTGGGTGAGACAGCGAGACTCTGTCTTGCTGATTTTCAAAAAAGAAAAAAAAAAAGAAAAATCATTTGGAGAAAATAAATTCTGCATTTATTGACATAGTGATCTCACTTCATAAATGTCTCAGAACCAGAAAACATGCAGCCCTGTGGCTACTAAAGGTGATAAAATGAGTAAGACAGTCTCCACCCTCAAAGACCATACACACTAATAGGAGACATAAGGTAAGTATAAAATTAACTAAATATAAGACAGAATTAATAAGTAAAAGCCAAAAGAAAGAAAAAGAAGGGTGGCTCTTTTGCCTCTGAACTTTTCCTGTTCTGATAACCATCTGACAGTTAATAAAGATACGATTTTCTCAGGAGAAAAGAAATCGAGAGGGAGAGGAAGGGGAAGCAAAAGGGGTGAAAAAAACCCAAACCCCTTCAAACAAAAGACTTCCCACATGCACTCAGAGAACACATATAAAAAAGGAATAAGGAAGCTTCTCTTGAGCTTTTCCTCTTTCTGTTACCTGCCCCCTGTAGTGACTCTTCAAAATACTTCTCTTGGCCTGCTTTGTGGAATATGCTAATTGTATTGCTACAAGAAAAGGATTCTCAAACTATACTTAGTAGAAAGAATAGTCACTAAATTCAGGTTTACTAGCTTAACACAAGTCTCTCCTGAGCGTAATCTAACTTCGCCTCCAAGTCACCTGGTCTCTCCATCCTTGATTCCTTGTATAAGATTTCCCACAGGGCTATGAGTTGAAACCCACAGTTCAGTTCAAAGTGTTCTTCTCAGAAAACGAAAAGAAGGAAAGAAACTACACACCAGTTACCCTAAGAGAGACATTCTTTTTTTTTTTTTTTTTTTTT
>NW_016812542.1:2933240-2950306 GCF_001698545.2 Rhinopithecus bieti
ACCATCTGGGATGAGCCGCTTTTCAGCCACCATGTCTTCAAATTCATCAGCACTGAACTTGGTGAAGCCCCACTTCTTTGAGATGTGGATCTTCTGGCGGCCAGGAAACTTAAACTTGGCCCTGCGCAGGGCCTCCATCACATGCTCCTTGTTCTGCAGCTTGGTGCGGATGGACATGATAACTTGGCCAATGTGAACCCTGGCCACAGTGCCCTGGGGCTTTCCAAAAGCACCTCACATGCCTGTTTGGAGCCTGTCAGCTCCAGCACAGGACAACATCTTGTTGATGCGGATGACGTGGAAGGGGTGGAACCGCACCCGGATATGGAAGCCATCCTTGCCACAACTTTTTACCATGTACTTATTGGCACAAATTCGGGCAGCCTCCAGGGCTTCAGAGGACAGCTGCTCATATTCATCTGACACCATGTGGCCACAGAGCGGAAACTCATCCACTTTTGCCTTCTTCAGCCCCAGGTGGAAGATACGAATCTTGGCATCAGGGACACCTCGGCAGAAGCGAAACTTTGGGTACGGCTTGTTCTTATAATACCGGTAACAACCGGCGGGGCAGCGGCCCAGGGCGACACCAGGATCTTCAGCGGCGCGCCGAAGGGAAAGAGCCAAACATCAGTTTTTCAAGTGCCAGTAGTGAGTTTTTGTTTCGGGTGTTCTCCCACTATTCTAGTACTGCCTCTAAAATCTGAGAGCCAACTAAGCACTGACCATCCTTCAACAAGCTTCCTTTCCTAGGCTGGAACTTAAGTCAGACCCTTCCCTTCTGGCTCTCTAGCTTTGCTCTCTGGCCAGTCCTACCTTTCATTTTCATAGTTCTAGGCTGTCAGAAATTCTCCTTCATCTACTACTTCATCCATACCTGTTTGCAGTCCACCACCACCACCACCACCCTTTGTCTTAGTCATCCTATTTCCTCATTACCTATGTCCAAAGTCAACCTTCATCTCATATGAATTTATAATTCATTCAATAACAAGTATCCAACTGAACATCTATCACATAATGGGGCCTTGTGAAAAAAGACACCCACTGTCCTCTACCTTCTCAGAGCTAACTGTCCATTGAGATGTACAGGTTTATAAATAGTATGTTATATTAAAAGTCATAACGGGTGAAGTTCAGGGTTACTAGAGAAGCAAATAAGACAGGTGCCTAACCACGTCTTGGGGAGACCTAGAAAATCCTCCTGAGGAGAACAATGGACATTAAAAACAATCATCTGATTTCAAGTTTACTAGTTAGATCAGTTAAAGATTTCCAAATCCCAGCTAGTAAACAGCCCATTCAGGAAGTATTTGACACAACAAAACTCCTACCACAATAATAGAATGTGGAAAGTCTTTTGATGGGCACTATAACATAAAATTTGTTCAAGTGTCCTAGAACATTTTATTACACGGTCTAATTATCCTTTTTTAAAAGTGAAATCTAACCCTCTTAGTATTTTCTTTTTTAAAATTGTTTATTTTTTGTTATTATTATTGAGACATGGTCTCACTCTGTCATCCAGGCTGGAGTGCAGTGGTGCAATCATGGCTCATTGTAGCCTCGAACTCCTGGGCTCAAGCAATCTTCCCACCTCAGCCTCCCAAGTAGCTGGGAACATAGATACATGCCACCACAGCTGGCTGATTTTTAAATTTTTTTAGAGACAAAGTATCTAACAAGTTGGATACTTGTTATTATTCGCTATGTTGCCCAGGCTCCTCTCAAACTCCTAGGCTTAATTGATCCTCCCAAAGTCCTAGGATTACAGGCATGAGCCACCATACTCGACCATTATTTCCTTATCTGCTCCTTTTGTACATTCAATGAATTTTTATGAAGGAATTTGTTAATATGGTAGATGACTAAGTATTCTCCAATATCAATTTTCCACTTCTTCCATAGATCCCTTGATTTTTGGCTTGGCATATATGTGTCCAGAATTTTTTTAAAAAATAAATTTCCTCATGATACTTGCAGCTAGATGTAGTCAAATGATAAAATTCTAGCCAAAGATATATACATAGATGTGTCATATGGTGATTTCCAGAAACCTCCCTTAAAAGAAGACAAACTTCAGCTAGGCATGGTGGCTCACGCCTGTAATCTCAGCACTTTGGGAGGCTGAGGGGAGCAGATTACCTGAGGTCAGGAGTTAGAGACTAGTCTTGCCAACATGGTGAAACCTCATCTCTACTAAAAATACAAAAATTAGCTGAGCATGGTGGTGGGTGCTTGTAATCCCAGCTACTCGAGAGGCCGAGGCAGGAGAATCGCTTGAACCTGGGAGCGGAGGTTGCAGTGAGCCAAGATCGCGTCACTGCACTCCAACCTGCGTGACAAGAGTGAGACTCTATCTCAAAAAAAAAACAAAAAAACAAAAAAGAAGGCAAACTTCACCCTATCCTTCTCACCACTCCTTCTACCCTGCTGTGCTGAGCTCAGATGGGGCTCCTCCATGGTGGGTCATGAAATCAGGGGCTACACTTTGGGCATGGCGGAGGGGACCACTGGGAGGAGCCTGGATCCTGAGGACTCTGTGGATCACAGCCACCGTGTCTACATCTAGATTTTATGTGAGAGAGAATAAGCTTTCATCTTACTACTTCTTACAGCCAAACCTAATCTTATCTGATACAAGACAAGCAGGAAAACAAAATTATTTCCTTGTCTCTGTGTCAGCAGGATTGTGGCCAATTGAGTCTGAGTTGAAACCCAATCCCATACCCTGAGCAAGACTCCGTCTCTCTTCCCAGTATCCCTTATTGAGGGCCAGCATGGTATAATGGTAGAGCACGAACTGCGCCCAAGACTGCCTGGGTCCAAGTCCAACTCAGTCATTTACTAGTTAGGTAACACTGGATGGTATATTTATTTTCCCTGTGCCTCCATTTCCTCATCTACAAGACGGTGATAACAACAGTGCCCACTGCTGGGGTTGTTATAAGGATTAAATGAGTTAATATTTGTAAATCACTTAGAACTACTCGTACATAGAGAGCCACGTAAGTCTTTGTTCAATAAATCAATTACAGACATCCACAGTCTCAGGACTTCAAAACAGAACGTACTTTTGAAAATCATACAGAGCTAATATTGGGGAAGATACAGACAGTAGAAAGTCAATAAATAATTATTAAATGAATCCTTCAAATGATAATAAGCAAATCAATTTACCTGCAAAAATAACTGTAAGTAGCCTCCCAGTTTTTTAACTTCTTGTCTCAATTCATCCTCAAGTCTTGCTATGTTGGTGGTACAAGGCAGTATATCACTCAGCCAGTGTTTCATTAGCACTACTAGCTGCTCAAAAGCACATGCAGTCTGAATGGTAAGTGACTGGATTGCTCGATCAGAAGAAAACACTTTGAAAGAAGAAGAAAAATTACTGGAAGAAATAATATCCAAATAAAAGAACTCATATATGATCATCATTAAAACATTTAACATAGTTAAAAGATGCATGCCAGATGTGCCAAATAATCATTCAAAACGAAGTGCAATGTGCAGAAAATAATCATTTATGTGAGTTAACAAAAGCAGTGGGATTGCTTACAGTTATCTTGACTTTCTTCATCTTGTTCTTCATGAGCCTTGGAAATGGCAAATAGCCCATTATAAATTTTAAGAAAACTATTCATTAGGCTGTCTGCTATAGTTCTTTCTTCATCATAACTCTGTCCAAGAAAATCTAATGAAGAACCAATCAATTCTTTGCAAATTCCAGGAAGAAATGACTCTGCTGAATTTGAGTAAATGGTGCTTGATTTGTCCATTAAACCTAGATCAACAGAAAACAGCCATTTTAAGCCTTGTTTTTGGAATAATACTTTCTTTTTTTTAAAATGGGATCCTTACTTTATGTATTTCCGCATTATTTAAATGTATTACAACAACAAAGCATTTTGTGCTCGTTGTGAAATTAGAAAACAAAACTATTAGTATATATAACATTGTATGCTATGCTGTACTTGGAAGTATATCTTCCATGCTATACTTGCATATGTTGATTTCCAGGGTGCTCCATAATGTTAATTCTGCAGAAACTGCCCCTCTGCTGCTTGCAAGTGTTACTCATATACTATTTCTCTTCCAAAAATATTCAGGCATAATACTTTCAAACAAATGTTTTAATGCAAGCATATTATAGGATCATTGATCAATAAATTCAACATAGGCTATACTTATTTCAATTCAGCCTCATTTCTATATGCTAAAGTGAAAACACAATTCCATTTATGGATCAATTAACCTTTCAACAGCATCAATCAATCCATTGATTTAGTAGCTCCCTGACTGTGCTATGAGACTATAGAGAATCCAAATATCCCACATAACCATTGGTTTAATCTCTTTATTTTTTGGTAGGAATTAATTTTCTTTTCTTTCTTTCTTTTTTTTTTTTAAGAGACAGGGTTGGGCCAGGCACGGTGGCTCACGCCTGTAATCCCAGCACTTTGAGAGGCCGAGGCTGGCAGATCACAAGGTCAGAAGATCGAGACCATCCTGGCTAACACGGTGAAACCCTATCTCTACTAAAAATACAAAAAATTAGCTGGGGGTAGTGGCACGCACCTGTAGCCCAGCTACCTGGGAGGCTGAGGCAGGAGAATTGCTTGAACCCAGGAGGTGAAGGTTGCAGTGAGCCGAGATGGCACCACTGCACTCCAGCCTGGACAACAGAGCAAGACTCTAGCTCAAAAAAAAAAAAAAAAAGAGACAGTGTCTTGCTCTGTTGCCCAGGCTGAAATGCAGTGGTTACTCACAAGCGTGATCATAGCATACTGAGCCTCAAACTCCTGGGCTCAAGCAATCCCTTGGCCTCAGCCTCCACAGTAGGTGGGACTACAAGCATGTGCCACCATGTCTGGTGGGATTAATTTTCCCTAACACCTAAAGAACTGTAATTGATGAAAACAATGACAATTACATAAGATAAACTTAGAAATATAATTGGATTCACAAACTGGAAAAGTAGGCAATGATAAACTATATTAAAAGTAATGCCTCAGCTGGGCACAGTGGCTCATGCCGGTAATCGCAAAACTTTGGGAGGCTGAGGTGGGCAGATCATCTGAGGCCAGGAGTTAAAGACCAGCCTAGCCAACACGGTGAAACCCTGTCTCTACTAAAAATAAAAAATTAGCCAGGCATGATGGTAGGCGCCTGTAATTCCAGCTACTTGGGAGGCTGAGGCAGGAGAATTGCTTGAACCCGGGAGCCAGAGGTTGCAGTAAGCCAAGATCGCGCCATTGCACTCCAGTTTGGGCAAAAAGAGCGAAACTCCATCTCAAAACAAAATCAAAACAAAAAAAACATAATGTCTCAGTACTTCTACTTTGCAATAGTTTCTCCTTGAGGTGTATTACAATCAAGGTAGGCTAAAACCAACTGATTATCTACAGTTTATACAGCACATCTCTGAGAGATGGATCTTCTAAGCACTGTCTAAACCAGAAATAAATGAAAAGTTTGAAAGATTCATTCAGAACCTCTGGAAATAACTTTATCCTGGAGTCCTAATATATTGAGTATAATTATTCTTATTTAATAGACAAGATTAAGTTTTCTGGTTCATTTCATAGGTGTTTAAAAGCAGCAAACTACAAGGAGATAGAATAAAGGCATAGGGTAGGCAATATTAAAAAACTAGAACAAAGGTAAGAGTTTGGTTTCTAGGCCAGGCGCGGTGGCTCACGCCAGCACTTTGGGAGGCCAAGACGGGCAGATCACAAGGTCAGGAGTTCGAAACCAACCTGGCCAACATAGTAAAACCCTGTCTGTACTAAAAATACAAAAAACTAGCTGGGTGTGGTGGTGGGCACCTGTAATCCTAGCTACTCGGGAGGCTGAGGCAGGAGAATCGCGTGAACCTCGGAGGCGAAGGCTGCAGCAAGCCAAGATGGCACTACTGCACACCAGCCCAGGCAACAGTGCAAGACTCCTCTCAAAAAAAAAAAAAAAAAAAAGAAGGCCGGGCGTGGTGGCTCACGCCTGTAATCCCAGCACTTTGGGAGGCTGAGACGGGTGGATCACAAGGTTGGGAGATCAAGACCAGTCTGGCCAACATGGTAAACCTTGTCTCTACTAAAAATAAAAAAAAAAGAGTTTGGTTTTGTAAAGAGAAAAAAGAAAAGCTACAAAACCCAAAGCTACAGTAGGGTAACGATGACTCAATATCATTATGGTGATAATGACTATAGTATAGTCATCGAGAATAGTTAAGTACATATTCTCTATTTAAGAAGATAATTGTATTAATGCATTCTAAAATCCAACAAAAACATTTTAGAAATATCTGCAAAAATACAGTAAAATATATGGCCCTGAATTTTACAAGTTAAGATACTTGCTCAACTTCCCAAAGCTAGAAAGTGCTAGACACTGGGGCACAGCCCCTCACCCCCAGGCCTGGTGCCCCTTCCACCACTCACAGCTGCCCAGACGGGGTCCTACTAAGTTCACATGTGGGTTTCCATTTCCGTCTTTGAAAACCGCAAATAAATAAAGACCTTTTCTATCTCTGACTTCCCTTAAAATTATTTTTGTAAAGTATCTTACTCAGATAATACCAAATAAATAAGTTGCTACCACAGATATATATCTTTTTATTTTGCTGGTAAATAAAAAACCCACAGCATATTTTAATCTACCTTAGATTAAATGAGTAGTAGGATCACAATTATCTTCCTAAAAGAAATCCTAATTTCTAAAATTTTAAGATGAGATATAATACCTTTTATGGCTACTCATATCCTATTAGAACCTTTATCAAATAGATACTATGTTACATAATTATTTTAAAATTTTTGTTTACTAAATATGTGTACTGTAAAGTGCATATATCTTAAGTGTACAGCTGATTTATATATGCGTACATATGTAAACCCCACTTAGTTCAATGTATACAACATTTCCACCATTCCATCCCAACAGGTTTCCTCTTCTGGGTTACTAACTCCCAACAGAGGTAACCACTATTCAGTTCTAAACTACTCTGGCTTTTGTCACCATAGTTAAGTTTGCCTGTCCTTAAACTTCATATAAAAGGAATCATGTAGTATACACTCTTTTGTATCTGGCTTCTTTAACTCAACATTATGTTTCTGGAATTTGTCCAGGTTATTGTGTGAATCAGTCATTCCTTCTTTTTTATTGCTGCATAGTAATCTATTGTTAGCAGGTAGTAATTTTTTTTTTTTTTTTTGATGGAGTTTCATTCTTGTTGCCCAGGCTGGAGTGCAGTGGTGCCATCTCGGCTCACCGCAACTTCTGCCTCCCAGATTCAAGTGGTTCTCCTGCCTCAGCCTCTCAAGTAGCTGGGATTATAGGTGTGCGCCGCCACGCCCAGCTAATTTTGTATTTTTAGTAGAGACGGGGTTTCTCCATGTTGGTCAGGCTGGTCTAGAACTCCCAACCTCAGGTGATCCACCTACCTCAGCCTTCCAAAGTGCTAGGATTACCGGTCATGCAGGTGCCTGGCCCAGCAGGTAGTGATTTTTAAATTGTTAATTATTACAGGTAGTTACACATATACAATTTACAGTGTATCCTCTCCTCCTACATTTTAAAATAACATTATAATAAATATCGGTACAAAATATTTAGAGGAATAATTCCTTAACTTTTTTTTAAAAATTGAAATAATTTTGGGATAGATGATACATAGATCATTATGCAAAATTCAGAAGAAACCAAAGGGTATGCAGTGAAAAGGGTGCCTTCCTTCCTGTCCTGTCTCCATCCCCACGCTGCCATGTACCACCAGCACTTTGGGGTTTTGGTGTAGTTCTCCAGAGAGATCTTATTCATTTACAAGCACCTATGTCCACATCTTCTTTTTTCTCTTCCTCACACAAATGATAGAATAAAATACTCACACAATGAGTATTTTATTTTATTTTTCTCTTTTTTCTCTTCCTCACACAAATGATAGAATAAAATACCTCACACAAATGATAGAATAAAATCCGCTGCACTTTGCTTTTTTCACTTGTAAGGAAGTAATGTTCTCATACATTTTGGAACAAATACATCTTCCACATTTGAATTAGTTATTCTACTAAAAGGTTTTGAAATAAATCACAGAGCACAGAATTTTTGAAGTGGAAAGGAATTTTACAGAGGAATCGGAAGCTTCCAGGAAATGAAATGATTTGCACAAGGACAAGAAAAAATGTAATGGTAGAATAAGGACTTAATGCTTTTCTTGCCATACAGAAAATGTGAAGAAAAAAATACCTGATGAATGTGAAGAATGCAAATTCTTAATCGGGTGAACTTGTATGTCATGTAAACAACCAGAAATTCTTCTATTCTTCATCAAACTCCTGCTCCTGAAAAAAGACAAACCATAAGATTAGCAGTTCTACACCACATGGAATAATATTATTTAGAATATTTATAAGTTCTCTAAAGAAAATGGACATTCATGTGTGTGTTTTCATTAAAATTTTCATCCAAGGAAAATTCATTTGGTTAACTGAGCAAGAATTTTACTATTTACAGGCACTGTTCTAGGCAGATAGTTAATTAAACAGAATAAATATTTATTGAGCACTACTATTTGCAGGCTCTGGATATTGTGGTAAAATGTGGCAAACCTGGTTTCTGGGCTCACTAGGCTTAAAGTCCAGAACCAAAGAGACAAATTAGGCAAATAATGACAATAAAGTAATGAACGTGATGAAGGCATACAGTGTTGTGGCAGACTCTATAAAAAAACTTGACCTGGCCCAAGAAGCCAGGGGGCCTCCTTGGAGCAGTGACCTTCAAGGATAAGTAAAACTTAGCCAAACAGAGGGCAGGCTTGGGAAACAGGGAATAGTGTCTCAGACACAAGCAACAGGAAGACTTGATAAATGAAAGTAGTGTACATGCAATGAACCAAACGAGGTTCAGAAGGACTGTGGCCTATGATGTAAGAGACAGAGTACCAAGGGATGAGGCTGGGAGGTGCACAGGGGCCAGCTTGAGGTGGTCTTTGTATGTCAATAAAGCTTGGATTTTATCCTGAGCAAATCATCCAGGGAAGGATTTTATCTTATTTTTTTAAGTGGTCGAGTTGGGATTTATTTATTTTCTTTCAACTTTGATTTTAGGTTCAAGGGGTACACGTGCAGGTTTGTTACATGGATAAATTTCATGCTGTGGGGATTTGGTCTACAGATAATTTTGTCACACAGGTAACAGGCATAATACCTGATGGTATTAAAGAGTTTTTCAATCCTCACCTTCCTCCCACCCACCATCCTCAAATAGGCCCCAGTGTCTATTACTCACTTCTTTGTGTCCATGTGTACTCAATATTTCAAGGAAAGATTTTAAACAGGGAAGTGATTTAGGTAAATAAACATGTAAGTAGGTATCTACTACACTGTGTGCAAAGCATAATACCTGTGAAGTGCAGCAGTGGTACAAATGGAAGAAATGTTTCTATCTCTAATTGCTCTTTTTGCTGACCTCTTTTTCCTCAGCCTATAAAAGTGCCCCAATTTCTGCTTTGAGTTTGCTTGGCTGCCTAAGCTATTATTTTCTTTCTTTCTGTTTGCTTCTTGAAAATGGAGGCCACCCTTTCTGCTACTGGAGAAAGCAGCCTACCTCCATATTGCCATTCATCTATAAATTTTTTAAACCCAAATTCTAATTCCTATGTCGATGAAACTAACAGAGCAGTGATCTAGATCTAAATTTAGTGGATCCTGTTAAGTATTTTTTCCTAACACAACTCTGTACTACAGTTGGCCACTCAAAGAAAAATACTATTTGTTGAAAAGATCATTAAGCCAAAGCATTCTATCACTAGTAGCCTAAATGTTTCAAATATAAAATTTTTGCTATGAACTCCTACAAGAACACAGAAATAGGACTGATAAAAGGGAAAGAAAATATCAATTCTCAAATACTAGTTTTTCTACTTAGCGGTGAAAAAAGTATATTATTACAGCAAGTCTAAACTAGGAAAACAATTATTCCTGCAACAATATCATAGTTAAACAATGTTTAAACCCAAGTAAAATGCTTGTCATATTACTTTCAAAGAGTTTTTACTTAACATCAGAGGGAAATTTACTTTTAACTGTCAACAGTATATATCAAAATTTATAGGCAGCCAAACCAGTCTATTTTATTGCAGAACGACTGTGGCATATCATTGCCCAGTAGAAGTTCTACAATTAAGAATCTGTCAGTGTTTCCATTACCTGCAGGCATTCTCAGAGTTTGGAATTCTGTCATAAACATTCTTACAAGGCTGAAACTTCATATACAAGGTCTCAGACTAAGAGCAATTCATTTTTTAAAAATATGATACTTTTAAATTATAGAAGTTCCCAAAAATATCTCTGTGAAATGAGAACACCCAATTTGAAAATCTTAGAAAACGCTGAAATGTTTTGATTTTTGGTAACATTTTAAATTTCTGCTGATTCCCTAATTATTAACTTAAAAGTCAGCAGAAAATATGATGTAAATTACCAACATACAAGAGGCTAAAAGTTTTTTTTTTTTTTTTTTTTTAGAGACGAAGTCTCCCTCTGTCACCCAGGCTGGAGTGCAGTGGCAGGATCTCAGCTTACTGCAAGGTCCGCCTCCCAGGTTCATGCCATTTTCCCGCTTCAGCCTCTCGAGTAGCTGGGACTACAGGCGCCCTCCACCACACCTGGCTAATTTTTGTATTTTTTAGTAGAGACGGGATTTCACAGTGTTAGCCAGCATAGTCTAGATCTCCTGACCTCATGATCCACCCACCTTGGCCTCCCAAAGTGCTGGGATTACAGGCGTGAGCCACCACGCCGGGCCCCAGTAGGCTAAAAGTTTAATGTTCATTATTAATGGTTATATTGTGATTTACAATTCTAAATATACAAAGTTTAAATCTGTTTATAGCTGGGTGCAGTGGCTCACGCCTGTAATCCCAGCACTTTGGGAGGCCAAGGTGGGTGGATCACAAGGTCAGGAAATTGAGACCATCCTGGCTAACACAGTGAAACCCCGTCTCTACTAAAAATACAAGAATTAGCCAGGCGTGGTGGCGGGCGCCTGTAGTCCCAGCCACTCGGGAGGCTGAGGCAGGAGAATGGCATGAATCTGGGAGGCGGAGCTTGCAGTGAGCTGCGATCGCACCACTGCACTCCAGCCTGGACAACAGAGCGAGACTCCGTCTCAAAAAGAAAAGAAAAAAAAAAGCTGTTTATAATAAAAATAATACAAAACTAGTAATTCTAAAATCCAAAGATATTCATAAATCATTCTGTGATGAATTTATTGGTCTGGTTTAAATTTTTGGGTTACTCTAGGTTGGCTTAAATATCTCAAGCCCTATCTACTCAGTTTCACCTAAGGACCATATTTAGCTTACTTCAGTGTCAGAAGCCAACTCTTTCAAGTCCTCAAGACAAATCACTTGAAAATATTACCATCTGTTACTGGTACTGGACAGAAATCAGCTTCTCTGTATTCTAAGATTTAATCTTATTCAATATATATTAAGCATCCACTAATAATCACAGCTGCCATTTATTGAATGCCCACCCACTGTAATATGTGCTTTATATGCACTATCTCTAATCCTCATAGCAACTCTACCATCATCAGTTCCATGTTGTCAATCATAGTGGTCATAGCAGAAGTAGCAGGAGCAGCAGCTGCTCTATACATAGGACCTCACTTAATCTTAATAATAAATCCCTGTAAAGTAGGTATATATTACTGTCTTCATTTTAGACAAGAAAATTGAAGGCTAGGGATGTAATGCCACTTGTACATGACCACACTGAGCATGGATTAGAACACAGGACCTTGATACCAGAGCTTTTGACCTTTTTACTATGCTATATTGTAGGGGATACAGACATGTTCCCTACACTCAACAAGCTCATTTCTGTGTAAAAGATATGCTTTGTATTTCATTCAAGATAATGCTTGCTATGTATTAGCAATTTCTTACCATAGCTTAGAGGTTATCATATGACCAATAAAGCAGAAATAATGGGGGAAAGCTGCTATAAAATCGTTTCATCTCTTTGAGGAAAATCATAAATGAGTTTAAAATAAGCCAAGTCAAAAACAATGCTATAGGCCTAAAACGATTTAGAAACCCGAATGGATTCTGATCTGCAGCTGAAGGCAATGAAGTTTAAGAAAACAAAAAACTATTAGCTTAAACAGAAGGATGCTACTCTTTCATATACAATGGAGAGGTGATATGGCATAGCAGTTGAAATCAGGAGCTTTGGAGTCACCCAGACTTGGATTTGAGTACCGGCTATTCCTCGTATCAGCTCTGTGACTTTCGACAAGTCGCTCAACCTCTCTAAATTCTGTTTCTTCATCTGTAAAATGAGGGTAATGACAATATCTACTTCATAGGTTTGTAGTGTGTACTAGGTGAGATAAGGCTTACTAAGCATTTAATAAATGCTCTTAGTAACAATGATGCTTCTGCTGACAGATAAATACTATTGACCCTTACATCCGAAAAATCTCCAGCTCCATCCACCAAAGTTCTAAACCCAAATATACACCTGGATGTTCCCTGAGAATCTCAAATTCTTCATGTTCAAAATTAAACTCCTCTTAAACGCTCCATTTCAGGCAACATGACTTTCCTCTAGTCAGTCACCCAATTTAAAACCAGGAGTCATCCTAGCACCCTTCACACCTTCAGCCCCACAACCAGTCTCCTCTGCATTCTATTGATTCTGCATCCCGAATATGTATAAAACTCCACTTTCCTCTTCACTACATTTAAAATCCTTCTGTCTAGCCTCAGTTCAGGTTTTTGTCAACTGCTCCTCCCTCTACTTTCCTCAATTGCTGGTCTTTCAGGACAGGGGGTATTTTGTATTCATCTCTGCTTTCTCAGGGCATGGCAGACAGTAGTCATCAAAGAAATACTTGCTTAAAAACCAGACCAAACTAGGAGGCTAAATTGGCTCCAAGGCCTTTCCAAGATACCATTTTGGCTCTCTATAATCTAAGTATCTGAGGTCTATGCAGAACTAGTTTTTCCTTGAAAAGCATCTGTTATTCACCATGGAAGACTTTTATGTTTTGAGTTAATAAGCAACATTTGTCACATATAGAAGTTGTCTATCACCATGATTTATTCTTTTGTGGAGTTCATACTAGTTTACTGCATTTAAAATTCTGTACCTTACAAGAAAATATCATAGAATATACCAAGTTCTTGAGAAAGGGCAGTTTTTTTTTTCTTTTCTTTTTTTTTTTTTTGAGACGGAGTCTTGCTCTGTCGCCCAGGCTAGAGTGCAGTGGAGTGATCTCGGCTCAGTGCAAGCTCCATCTTCCGGGTTCACACCATTCTCCTGCCTCAGCCTCCCATGTAGCTGGGAGTACAGGTGCCCGCCACCATGCCCGGCTAATTTTTTGTATTTTTGGTAGAGACCAGGTTTCACCACGTTAGCCAGGATGGTCTTGGTCTCCTGACCTTGTGATCCACCCACCTTGGCCTCCCAAAGTGCTGGGATTACAGGCGTGAGCCACCACACCTGGCCAGAGAAAGGGTAATTTAAAAGTAATTAAATACTGTTCATTTTTATGGAAAATTTAATTTATGCTACTCTAAGTTGCTCTTAAGACTTACATGATGAAACACTGAAAATCTGGTTTCTCTTCTGACTAATAAATAATTTAATGCCCTAACTGCTGTAATTTGGCCAATAACATATTATTCCTCTTATAGTTCTGGGTTTCCTATCCAGACATCTATCATGACAATGGTTCTTTTAAAATAAGGAAATAATATATATGATATACAATTTACACACACACACACACGCACGTGCGTGCGTGCATATAGAGCAAGAAAACCACTAACAAAAATGTCTTTACCTCCTTCTAGAAAGTGAAGAAACTGGTGCATCTGTAATGTCGGGTTCCCATTCATCTTCAGGATCACAAAAGACATCTTCATCTCTGTTACTACCATTACTCTAAGAAAAATATATAGTTTCAGTTAATTTGGGGTGGAAAAAATGTTTAGTAACTAAGAAAAAAAGATTAAATCCTTTGTTACATTTAAACCATAAAATTAGCAAGATTATATATTATCTGATAAGTCTAAAAAATCATTCCTGATCAAATTAAAAATCAATCACACGGTGATACGGATAATATTAAAAGACATCTACTTTTAATAAAACAATAGAAATCATTAAATAATTCAGGAATAATAAACTTGAGATTTATAAGAATAGTAAAAACATAAACAATAAAATCCTCAGGAGAGACACAAAAGAATAATCTGACAAAGTTAAGATGTAGTCACTTCCTGGTTAAATATATTGATCAGGATTATAGTCTATATTTTACATATTTAAAGTAATAACAATTACAGTTCCAGCAAAATGCTGCATAGAACTTGATTCAGAAACAGTATAATTATACAGAAAAATAAGTAAAAAATTACAATGAATGGTTAAAAGTAGGAGGTAAGTTAAAGCTAGGTTAATTCAACCACTAGGTTTTAAAGTATATATCAAGGCAAGAATAATCAAATGACCTCCATGCTACTTTTGTTGTTCTAAAAACACAAGAAATTCATATTAATTGTAGAAAATTTAGAAATTATTAATACATATAAACACAAAGAAAAAAATTAAAACCACTCATAAACCCATCATTTTCACATAAACATTGTCAATGCTTTGGTATGATTGCTTTCAGCCTTTTTGGATTTTCTATTATGAATATACTTCGCATTTATGACATAAACCCTACTTCTTTATGGCGTAAGAATTCTCTTTTTTTCTTTTGTAGGGAGAAGGCTGGTATAGAACTCCTGGGCTCAAGTGATCCTCTCATCTCAGCCTCCCAAAGTGCTGGGATTACAGGGCAACCTTGACCTTCCAGACTCAAGTAATCCTCTAACCTCAGCCTTCCAAGCAGCTGGGACTCCAGGTACGCACCATCACATCTGTCTAATTTTTAGATTTTTGGTAAAAGAGAGAGGGTCGGCCGGGTGTGGTGGCTCATCTCTATAATCCCAGCATTCTGGGAGGCCGAGGCAGGCGGATCACCTGAGGTCAGGAGTCTGAGATCAGCATGGCCAACATCGTAAAATCCTGACTCTACTAAAAATACAAAAAAAAAAAAAAAAAAAATTAGCTGGGTATGGTGGCACGTAAGCCAGATACTCAGGAAGCCGAGGAACAAGAATTGCTTGAACCTGGGAGGCGAAGGTTGCAGTGAACCAAGATTGTGCCACTGCACTACAACCTGGGCGACAGAGCGAAACTCTGTCTCAAAACAAACAAACAAATAAGCAAACAAAACAAAAACTAC
Source organism: Rhinopithecus bieti (assembly GCF_001698545.2). Taxonomy (NCBI): domain Eukaryota; kingdom Metazoa; phylum Chordata; class Mammalia; order Primates; family Cercopithecidae; genus Rhinopithecus; species Rhinopithecus bieti. The sequence continues at coordinate 2,948,547 of NW_016812542.1, forward strand.
GTTACCCAGGCTGTTCTTGAATTCCTGGGCTCAAGTGATCCTGCAGCCTTGGCCTCCACCGCGCCCGACCCTGCTAACATTTCTTTTAGGATTTTTATAGCTGTGTTCATATTAAGATTAGTTCATAGGCCAGGCACAGTGGCTCATGCCTGTAATCCCAGCACTTTGGGAGGCCGAGGCGAGTGGATCACAAGGTCAAGAGATTGAGACCATCCTGGCCAACATGGTGAAACCTCATCTCTACTAAAAATCTAAAAATTAGCTGGGCATGGTGGCGCGCGGCTGTAGTCCCAGCTACTAGGAAGGCTGAAGCAGGAGAATTGCTTGAACCTGGGAGACAGAGGTTGCAGTGAGCTGAACTCGCGCCACTGCACTCCAGCCTAGCGATGGAGTGAGACTCCGTCTCAAAAACAAACAAACAAAAAAAAGATTGGTTGGTAATTATCTTCTGAGTCATCTTTTCAGTTTTTGTGGGTTTTGTTTGTTTTGTTTTTAATCAGTTATTCTAGCATAAGATAAACTGTGACACTTTCTATTTATTGCTATGTTCTAGAATAGTTTAAACAGAATAAGATTTATCTGTTCTTTGGCAGTTTAAAAGAGCTTACCCATAAGAGTGTCTGAGACTAGCACCTTCTTTTCCTACACTTTTTTTTTTTTTTGAGGCCAGTTTGTTGACGAACGTTTCAAATTATTGCATGGTTATTCACCTATGAAGTCAAATTTCATAATTTATCTTTTTTCTAAAAAGTCTTTGTAGGAAATTGTCAAATTTATTAGCATAAAGTTTTATAGTAACATAATTTTTAAACGTTTTCTTTGTTTACTTAAATGCCACTTCTCATTTCTAAAATCACATTTATCTTTTCAAAGAACAGGAGCTTATATTTATTAATTCCTAATTAATTAATTATAGCTTTTATCTCATAATGATTCCTTTCATTGCTTTCCTTTGTTTTATTTTGTTTTATTTTCATTTTCCATTAAACAATTGAAGTGTTAGGCTACAATTTGGCAGCATCCTCCAAGTTTTTCCATATGATAACTTTGTTACTATAATGATATAAATAGTATATAGTTCCATATGGAGTTACATTATTTAAAGGTAGTATATTTTACAAATAGTAGCAATGCAACAATTTAATACATGCTGCAACTATTTTAGGGATAATTTTATGGATAATTAGATAATATGAACTTTAAACTTTAAATTCATACCTCTCACAAAACACCATAATAAATTCTAAGTGATTCAAAGACGTGAACTTTTTTTTAATTAAAAGAAAATGCAGGGGCTGTACAATGTTTAAGTAAGATCTCTGGAATAATGGATTCAAATTTACCAAATTAAAAATGCCTGTATAACAAAATGAAACCACCAAAAAGATGATATAATTAGGGAAAAAAAGGGCATGATAAATATAAAGGCTTATCAAAATATGTAAATAACTTTTAGAGCTATATTAATTTCCTACATTTCATTTAACAAAAAATTCAAAGAGCATGAACACATACTTTACCCATAAAGAAAAAACAGTGAAATCCCAAGTCCCTAGATTTACTAGTTACTAAAATACAGGTTGCGGCCAGACGCGGGGCTCACGCCTGTAATCCCAGCACTTTGGGAGGCTCAGGCGGGCAGATCACGAGGTCAGGAGATTGAGACCATCCTGGCTAAGACAGTGAAACCCTGTCTCTACTAAAAAAAAAAAAAAAATTAGCCGGGCGTTGTGGTGGGCGCCTGTAGTCCCAACTACTCG
>NW_016812542.1:2951781-2968915 GCF_001698545.2 Rhinopithecus bieti
TAGTATGTTTTCAATTTGCTGCTGATAGCATTGGCTTCCTGAATCATCATTGAGAGTTTCATAGAGCTCCAAGTCGTCTGCACTAATACAAAGCACACAGAAAAGACTCAAAATACATACATGGGCACTAACATATATCATTAAGCAAAACAATTCCTAAAAAAAATTACTGATTGTAAATTAATGGTTTTAACTCTATATTGCAGAAGGATAACAATATTTGAGTAATTTAGTGAAATAAAACATTTTTCCTGTAAAATGAGGTCTTTTGCCTGTGGAAAGATTTAAGAAAATTGAAGTTGATATAAAAAAGATAAGCCAAAGACAATGCTTTACTTTCTAATATCTAGAAAATAATTTTTTTCTAATGTCTTTTTTATTTCTTCCTCATTTCTAAATTCTTTCAAATATTGGGTATTCTATAGCCTTACTTATATAGAAACACATCCTTTTGTATTTTGTCTAAAAATTAAAATATATATATGTGTGTGTGTATGTCAAGACATTAAAATAAAAAAGGAAAATAATCTAGTGCATAATTTCATTTTCTTTCTTTCTTTTTTTTTTTTTTTGAGTCAGGGTCTCACTCTGTTGCCCTGGCTATAGTACAGTGGCTGGATCATGGCTCACTGCAACCTTGACCTCCCCAGGCTCAAGTGATCCTCCCATCTCAGCCTTCCAAGTAACTGGAACTACAAGTGCATGCCACCACACCCAGCTAACTTTCTTATATTTTGTAGAGATGGGGTTTCACCATGTTGCTCAGGCTGGTCTTTGAACTCCTGGGCTTAAGCAATCTGCCTGCCTTAGCCTTCCAAAGTGCTGGGATTACAGGCATGAGCCACCACACCCAGCTCCTAATTTGGATTTAAGATTCGGACTGGGCACAGTAGCTCATGTCTATAATCTCTACATTTTGGGAGGCTGAGGCAGGAGGATCTCTTGAAGGCCAGAATTTCAAGGCCTGCCTGGGTAATATAGTGACACCCTATCTCTAGAAAATAAAATAAATTAGCCAGGCAACGTAGCATGCACCTGTAGTCCTACCTACTGGGGAGCCTGAGACAAGAGGATCACTAGAGCCCAGGAGTTTGAGGTTGTAGTGAGCTATGATGGCACCCTGCACACCAGCCTGTGTGACAGAGCAAGACTTTGTCTCAAAAAAAAAAAAAAAAAAAAGATTTTACCATGAATATTTTCTATATTGTTCAGGCAAACTTATAACCAACACTCTACTAAAATAGCTTTTGGAAGGATAAACTCATTATTCACAAGAATTAAAAAATCAAGTAATCATTGTAAGGCACTATCTAGGCCCTCAGAAGAAAAAAAGTATTTATTTCTGGCAATAGACACAAAGAGTATTGGCTGGGTGAAGTGGCTCACACCTATAATCCCAGCATGTTGGAAGACCAAGGCAGGTGGATCACCTGAGGTCAGGAGTTTGAAACTAGCCTGGCCAACATGGTGAAACACCGTTTCTACTAAAAATACAAAAATTAGCCAGGCGTGGTGGTGCATGCCCGTAGTCCCAGCTACTCGGGAGGCTGAGGCAGGAGAATTGCTTGAACCCAGGAGGCAGAGGTTGCACTGAGCTGAGATTACGCTACTGCACTCCAATGCACTCCAGCCTGGGCGACAGAACAAGACTCTGTCTCAGGAAAAAAAAAAAAAAAAAAAAAAGGAGTGTTAATATTTTAAAAGTTATTTTAAAGAAGTTATAGAAAGTACATAACATACGTACCAAGTATTCTTGCTAAAAAACTGAACCTGAATTTGATAGGCCTGTAGATCTAACTACCACTTTCTAGGGAACACTGGAACAGAGAAGCCGGTTAAGCAATACCAGGGAGACACAATCAGCAAAATCCAGAATCCAAAATACCTCTACAGGACAAATCATCTGACTTCTTCCACAAATAATTAGATGAAAGAGAAGAGTGAATTTACAGATTAAAACTTAAATGGCACATCTACCAAACACAATGTGTAGATCATATTGGTATCCTGATTCAAACAAATCATTTTTTTTTAAAAGGATGAAACAATCCAGGAAATATGAATATGGAGTAAATATGTGATGTGTAAGGAATTATTATTAATATAGTTATCATGGCAATGCTTAAAAAAGTGACAGAGAAAGAGAGAGAGGGAGAGCAAAAAGAGAATCCTTATGTAATTTAGAGACACACAGTGAATCGCGTACACCTTAAATGGTATGATGTCTGGGATTTGCTTCAAAATAGTCCAGGAAAGCAGTGAGTTTGAGGATAGTGGCAACAAGATTGAACATGTGTTGATAATCATTGAAGTTGGATAAATATATAAAGGCTTACTGCAGCAATCTCTACTTTTACAGTTTAAAATTTTCCATAATAAAAAAAGATTATATTAAAAATATGCTGTGTTTTACACAGAAATGTACCCAAAAAAAGTGCAATCAAAAGTCTCCCAGGACTTGGCTAGGCATGGTGGCTGACACCTTAATCCCAGCACTTTGGGAAGCCAAGGCAGGCAGATCATCTGAGGTCAGAAGTTTGAGACCAGCCTGGCCAACATGGTGAAACCCTGTCTTTACTAAAAATACAAAAATTAGCTGGGCATGGTGATTCGTGCCTGTAATCCCAGCTACTCAGAAGCTGAGGCAGGAGAATTGCTTGAGCCTGGGAGGCAGAGGGTGCAGTGAGCAGAGATCACACCACTGCATTCCAGCCTGGGCAAAATCCCAGCACTTTGGGAGGCTAAGGTGGGCGGACCATGAGGTAAGGAGGTAGAGACCATCCTGGTCAACATGGTGAAACCCCGTCTCTACTAAAAATACAAAAACTGTACTCCCAGCTACTTCAGAGGCTGAGGCAGGAGAATCGCTTCAACCTGGGAGGTGGACGTTGCAGTGAGCCGAGATTGCGCCACCATACTCCAGCCTGCCAACAGAGCAAGACTCGGTCTCAAAAACAAAAAGGTCTCACAGGACTTAATGGCTTCACTGGTGAAATCTACCAAACAATTAAAGAAGAATTAATGCTAATCCTTCTCAAACTCTTCCAAAAAGCTGAAGAGGAACATTTCCGATTCCTTTTGCAAGGCCAGCATTACCCTGATACGAAAGCCAGACAAAGACACTACAAGAAAAGAAAACTACAGGCCAATATCCCTGATGAACATAGATCCAAAAACCTTCAATAAAATACTAGCAAACCAAATTCAACAGCACATTAAAAGCACACCATGATCAAGGGGGGTCTATCACTGGGATGCAAGGATGGTTTAATATATACAAATCAATAAATGTGATATACCACATTAACAGAATAAGGATAAAAATCATATGATCATTTCAATAGGTGCAAAAAAGCATTTGACAAACTACAACATCCTTTTATGATACTGTCAACAAATTAGATATAGAAGAATGCATCACAACATAACAAAGGCTATATATGACAAGCCCACACCTAACATCTTCAATGGCAAATAGCTGAAAGCTTTTCCTTAAGATCAGGCACATGATAAGGATGCCTACTCTCACCACTTCTATTCAACATAGTGCTACAAGTCCTAACAAAACCAGTTGGGTAAGAAAAAGAAATAAAAGATATCCAAACTGAGAAGGAAGAAGTAAATTGTTTATTTACAGATGACATGATCTTATATATTAGAAAACTTTAACACCACCAAAAGTGAAATAAGCCAGACATAGAAAGATAAATACTATATGATCTCACTTATATGTGGAATCTAAAAATGTTGAACTCATAGGCACAGAGAGTAGAATGATGGTTACCAGGAAATATAGGATAGGGGAATGGGAAGATGTGTGTCAAAAGGTACAAAGTTTCAGTTATATAGGATCAATACACTCTGGAGGTCTAATGTACAGAAAGTTGCCTAGAATTAATAATATGATATTATATATTTGAAATAAGAGAGTATATCCTAAGTGTCCTCATGACAAAAAAAAAAAAAAAAAAAAAAACTAGGTGAGATGATAAATATGTTAACTAGCTTGATTATGGTAATAATTTTGCAATATATGTAAAAACATCACGTTGTACATCTTAAATATACATAATTTTATTTGTTAATTACACCTCAGTAAAGCTAGAAAAAAAATCTCTTAAGAAAAAAATGTCTAAGTGAAAAAGAAAACAAAGTAATCCATGAAGAAGCACAACTATTAACAGATATAAAACAAGGATTAAGAATTAGAGTAAGATTTTTTTTTTTAAACATGCTGCACATTGAAATTTTGCTTACTATTTGCTCAGTTGCAGTACTACTAATGAATTGCCAGACTTGCTCACAGTTCAGGAGGCTAGACGTTTGAGATCAGGGTTCCAGCATCAGCCAAGTTCTGGTGAGGGCCCTATTCTGGGCTGCAGACTACCATCTTCATGCTATGTCCTCACTTGGTGGAAGAGGTGAGAGGACTCTCTGCAATTTCTTTCACAGGGGGAATAATTCTATCTATGAGGGATCTACCCTCATGACTTACTTACCTACCAAAGGCCCCCACTTCCTAAGACTACTGCCTTGGAGGTTATGAATTCAATATATTAATTTTGGGGGAACACAAACATTCAGTCAAAAGCATTGATATAATAAATATTCTAAAACCTGAATATTCAAAAACAACCATTCATACAAATTTATTTAGATCCAGAAAAGTCAACTAGAATAAAATATTTTGAATACATAAAGGCAACTAATGGTAACATTTTAGTAATTATATTACATACAACATGCATAATTTTAGAAAATATTTGCTAAAATCAGCACATACTCACTTGTAAAAGTTTTATCCCTATTACTACGATTCTGCTGTAGAATTTGTACTTCTTTAGCAATTTTTTGCTTTTCAGTTTCTAAAGCTTCCAGAATTCTTGCATGGCGAATGCTGTGGTCTTCTAAAGCCTAATTGATATTCATTCATACAGCAGACCCACATGTGAGAATATGCAAATAGAGAAATTATAACACCACATTGAGATGATGGATATGCTAATTTGCTTCACTATAGTAACCATTTTACAATTTATATACCCCATAACATTGTATAACTTAAATATACACAATAAAACCTATTTTAAAAAAACAGATTGATGATAACACACTACAGTAAACCTCATTTTATAGTACATGTTTTATTAAGCTTATATAGTTTACATGTTTTATGTGTTTTATTAAACATGAAAAGCTTTTAAAATGATTTATAAAATTTCCTTATAAAATAATTTTCCCCACAACAGTATCATTAGGAATTTTGATGACATAAATTAATCTTTTCTTCCCATTGATAGAAGTTAAAAAAAACTAGAAAAAAAGAGGAAAAGAAGTCATTATATCAAAAAGACTCCTGCATGTGTATACTTATCACAGCACAATTCACAATTGCAAAGACATGGAATCAACCTAAGTGTCCATCAACCAATGAATGGATCAAGAAAATATGGTGTGTGTGTGTGTGTGTGTGTGTGTATACATACACCATAGAATACTACCCAGCAATAAAAAATGAAATATCTTTTACAGCAACTTGAATGGAACTGGAGGCAATAATTCTAAGTGAAGTAACTCAGGAATTGAAAACCAAATATCAGCATGGTCTCACTTATAAGTGAGAGCTAAGCTATGGGCATGCAGAGGCATATAGAGTGGTATAATGCAGCAGTCCCCAACCTTTCTGGCACCACAGACTGGTTTCATGGAAGACAATTTTTCCAAAGACAGGGGCGCAGGGGTTGGTTTCAGGATGAAATGGTTCCAGCTCAGATCATCAGGTATTAGATTCTCATAGGGAGCGTGCAACCTAAATTGTGAACTGTGTGTACTCCTGGTACAATGTACATTGAAGATTCAGAAAGAAGGAGGGTGGGAGAGGACAAGGAATGAAAAACTACCTACTGGGTACAATGTAAGCTACTCAGGTGACAGGTGCACTAAATCCTAGACTTCACCACTATATAATTCATCCACGAAACCAAAAGCCATTTGTACTTCTAAAGCTATTGAAATAAAAATAAAATAAAAATAAGAAAACCCAAAAAAGGCAGAAAAAAAAGGACAAACTTAAAAAAAAAAAAAAAAAGGCTATATCCAAGAACACTTGACTAAAGAAGTTAAATTTAAAAGATACAAGAAGGCCGGGCGCGGTGGCTCAAGCCTGTAATCCCAGCACTTTGGGAGGCCGAGACGGGCGGATCACGAGGTCAGGAGATCGAGACCATCCTGGCTAACATGGTGAAACCCCGTCTCTACTAAAAATAGAAAAAACTAGCCGGGCGAGGTGGCGGGCGCCTGTAGTCCCAGCTACTCAGGAGGCTGAGGCAGGAGAATGGCGTAAACCCGGGAGGCGGAGCTTGCAGTGAGCCGAGATTGCGCCACTGCACTCCAGTTTGGGCGACAGAGCGAGACTCCGCCTCAAAAAAAAAAAAAAAAAAAAAAAAAAAAAGATACAAGAAATCTAACTAAGCACAAATAAGCATTATAATCCCAGTAATAATAATTGTTTTTCAAGATTTAAACAGGTCTATTTTCTTCTCCTAAAACTCTCTGAGGTGGTTCACTAGTCACTTTGTGTCCAGGAGTTGACTAGTAGATCTATAATAACTGTATTATGGTACCAATACTTTGCAATTACTAGGAGTATTTTCTTCCACCCCCAACTCCCACCCTGGTTTCCCCGACCCCACAAACTTGGAAAAAAGAGAAATAAAATTGCCATTTGAGAGAGTAAAACCTTAAGATTAAGATATAAGGAATCAAAACAGAGCTTGCAAACTTTAGTGTTCATCAGAACATCCCACAGGGCTTCTTAAAATAGGTTCTGTGCCCCACTCTCAGTTTCTGCTTTAGTAGTTCTGGAGTGCGGCCTAAAACTTTGCATTTCTTTTTTCATTTTTTTTTTTTTTTGAGACAGAGTCTTGCTCTGTCACCAGGTTGGAGTGCAGTCGCACGATCTCGGCTCACTGCAATCCCACCTCCCGGGTTCAAGAGATTCTCCTACCTCAGCCTCCTGAGTAGCTGGGATTACAGGCGTGCACCACCATGCGCAGCTAATTTTTGTATTTTTAGTAGAGACAGGGTTTCACCATGTTGGCCAAGATGGTCTCGATCTCTTGACCTCGTGATCCACCCGCCTCAGCCTCTCAAAGTCCTGGGATTACAGGTTTGAGCCACAGCGCCCGGCCTAAAAATTTGCATTTCTAACATGTTCCCAGGGTGATGTTGATGTTGCTGGTCTAGGGACCACCCTTCAAGAACCACTAATAGAAAGAATGGCCCAAAATGTTGACAGTAAGGTGCCTGAAGGTATTAACATTCTGGTTTTATCCCTTAGGCTTGTGAAACTGAATAGTTGAGGTGGCCCATGAAAGATGCCTCTATCCGCAATGACATGATAAAAGCAGGCAGGTGCCTAAGCTCGTAAGACTGAGGTAAGGAATGCCCTACTATGAGTTCTGGAAACAGGCTGCTTGCTGCTCTTTCCACAGGCAGATGTTTCATTGTGACATCAGGATGTGACCCAGTATAAGAGCTGAGCCTTTTTTCTTCCTCATGTGTGCCCTAGTACTATTTCAGTTATTTAAATTACTCGGCATGACCGATGACCAGATAGTTGGAGATGCACAAAAAGAGAAAACTGGAGTGGAACTAGATGGAAATAAGAAGTCTGTCTCTTTCAACATCTCTGTGTGATGTGTAAGCAGATCTGTGAGCAGTACCAGGATACAAGCTTTCAGGCAAGAAGCACTTTTCTCATCTACACATCTACAAACCTGGATTTGGCTCTCTTCCGTCAACATACCATAAGCAACTTCTTTGGAAAAGAAAAAAATTCAGCTTTTCTCAGAATACAGCAAACTGGTTACACAATAAAATTACCTGTTTTGTAGCCAAAGCCTCCATTTCTAATCGCTTTTTGTTGACATATATTTCCTGTTCAAGATGCTGCTTTGCCTTTTGTAATTCCTCAATTTTGTGATTAGCCTTCTGGTTATTTATTTCCTGCATTTTTTTCCTTTGAGACTCTTCTCTCTTTAAAGAATGATAATAAAAAATAACCCAGGCAAAAAAAAGTAGCAAAAAAGTACAAAAGTCCCTTTCTTTAGCCAATGTACAAGAAATTACCCACTAATAGAAAAGTTGCCCTATTAAAGCTTCTCCACTTCATTCAGGTTAACTAAAAATAAATACCACTAGTCAAACTTTTTAACAGTATTCTCTAAAATGGGCTTCTGGGAACCCAAGATTTCCAATAAACCATGGAGACAGCCATGACTCAAGCGGCTAGAGGACGGAAGTTTCTCTTTATTTTTCTTCTTCTTCCAGTAGCCATTGTCTATTATTGCCACCAACTTTTCTCTTTTCTTTTCTTTTTTTTTTTTGAGACAGGGTCTTTCTTACTCTGTCAAGGTTCACTGCAGCCTTGACCTCCCTGGGCTAGGTGATTCTTCTATCTCAGCCTCCTGAGTAGCTGGGACTACAGGCGCATGCTACCACGCCCAGCTAATGTTTTAAACTTTTTGGAGAGACCGGTCTCCCTACATTGCCCCCGGTTGGTCTTGAACTCCTGGGCTCAAGTAATCTGCCCGCCTTGGCCTCCTAAAGTACTGGGATTACAGGCATGAGCTCCCATGCCCAGCCCCGACTTATTTCTTAAAGTAAAATTAAAGAGGACCAAAACTCACTGTGGCTTTGATTCACTAATCTCTGATCTCTCCCATCTCCCAGTTCCCTTAAAGGGACGTAATCAACTTTATAGGCAACACATCACTTGGGGTACATTGTCGGAAAAAAAAATAAAACCAATTCTGCCTTTTACCAGTTCTGCTTCCAGTGCTTTTATTTTGCTTTCATACGCAGCTTTTTGAGAAGAAAGCTCTTGCTGAGCCATTTCTTTTGCAATCTGGATTCCCTGCATCATTTCTTCCTTTGCCTTCAACTGCGCCTCTTTTATTTCTGCTTCGAGTCTACAATGTAGCAAGATGTTTACAGGATACATGTTAAGAATTCTTTATACATCATAATAGTCTTAATCCTACTGAAAAGTTTTCCATTGAGCAAAAGTTTAAATCTTAAAACTTAATTTCTGACATTCTATCAACAGTGTTTTTAAAATCTTCACTGGCTCTACAATTGTTTACACTCAAAATTTAAACACACAGGATGAAAAATTGCTTATTTCTAACTTAGTTACTATTGCAGATGCCTGATATTTAAATAAATATATTTTTCTAATGCTTAAGGAAAATAAACCATGCAAAAATATGTCATAATAAACAGTGCAGTAAAATTATAGTTAATATTATAATAAATACAAAATAAGGTTATTTTATGTTAAACAAACTCGTTAGAGCAAAAATTATATTTCATACATCAACAGTTTTATGTTTAGGTCATAAGGTAGGAAAATATTGAAATGACTAAAATACATGATATAAGAGCTGATAAGGTAGAGATTGTATCATGTATTTTAAACCATTTATAATAATGTGATGTTTTGATAAGTCAAAACATGAAATTAGCTTTGTCACTTCTCCATATATGGGAGAGAAAGCATCAATGATTACAGAAAACTAAAGACTCTTTCTTCTCAATAAAATCAGTGCTTTAGTAACTACATTATACAGAAATTTCCATTCCCAATTTCACTGAAAAAAAGAATAAGAATATCAAAAAGAAGGCTAGTGGATATCACAGCTAGGGAGAGAGGAGAATGGCTATTGTTTAACAAATACAGAGTTTCAGTTTGTAATAATAAAACATTTCTGGAGATGGCTGATGGTGATGGTTTCACAACAATGTGAAGGCACTAGGGTGGGCACAGTGACTAAGCCTGTAATCCCAGCACTTTGGGAGGCCGAGGCAGGTGGATTGCTTGAGCTCAGGAGTTCAAGACCAGCCTGGGCAACATGGTGAAACCCCATCTCTACAAAAAAATACAAAAATTATCCGGGCATGGTAGTGTGCACCTGTAGTCTCAGCTGCTTGGGAGGCTGAGGTGGGAGGACGGCTTGAGGCCAGGAGGCGGAGGTTGCAATGAACCGAGATCGTGCCAACTATACTCCAGGCTGGACAATAAAGCCAGACTCCGTCTCAAAACAAAACAAAACAATGTGAAGGTACTTAACGCCTTTGGACTACACAATTAAAAATGGCTTACATGGTAAATTTTGTGCTATTTATACTGTATTCAATAAAAAAATTATTTTTAAAGAGCAAAAGCAGGTTGAGGCTTCTTAAAAGGTGACAAAGCAGTTAGTCTAGTCTGTAACTAGTTCTTGATTCCTCCTCCTTTCATCCTCTTTAGTCATCAAGCCTTGTCAATCTTATCTCCTTTATGTTTCCTTCCTACCTAACCACACTATATTTATCTTAATTTGATAGTCTCTTAGCTGCATTTGCAGGTTTTAAGCTTGCTCTATCTCTAATACATTCTCCAGATTTGAGTGCTGGTGATCTCTCTAAAAATGTGATTCTGATTATGAGTGTCTCACGTCTGCTCAAAATTCTTTAATGTTTCCCTTATCCTTTAATATAAAGTCCAAACTCGTTAGCATTTTATTTGTATATACTTTACCATTTTGCTTACAAGGACACTGCTTATGCCAGAAATCCTACAATACTGCATGAACTAAAAATGGGGCACAAGAAGAAAAGAAAAACAAAAGTACACTTTCCCAGTCTTCCTCTGGCTAAATTCTAATCGTCTATTGGGATTCTCCTCTATGGGACGTCTTCTCATCTTCTAGAAACCTTCACTGATAACTGGTCAGGGCCAGGTGTCACCCCGTGAGCTTCCACACCACACAGTTCAGGACTCTTGTCAGAGCACTGTGTCACAGCACTGTTAGAACTGTCAGCCCCTCGAGATGATGAATTCCTCCAGCACATGAGCTAAATTTCAATCCTTGTTCTTTATATCCCCAGCATTTGGTACAGTGACAGACACATAATAGATGGTCAATAAATATTTGCTGAACTAATGAATGTACCAAGAGAAAAAATTATATCACTAGAAACCAGCACCCAAAGAGTTAATTATTAGAGACTGGCACAATATGATTAACTCTGTTGTAGATCTCTCTCATACACTTACTATTTCATATCAACAGCAATACTCACTGTGATCTCTGTGCCATGAGCAACTCATTTTTTGCAAATTCAAAGTCTTTTGGACCCTCACTTATAGGAGTATCTCTTCCGGATGGCCTTTTTCCTTTCTGGACTTCTACTGGATGATTAAATCTAAAATAATGATCTCCACCAAGAATCACTCGATCACCCTAAAGCACACAAAAAAATGTACTACTTGAGATGAGTCTCAACCAAAAAATTACATGAAAAAATTCATTATGCCCAATAGTTCAATATAGTCTAGTATTAACGATAAACATAAACATCATAGCAATAAACATTTATTACTTTTTTTTTCTTTTGGCACAGAGTCTTACTATGTCACCCAGGCTGGAGTTCAGGGGTGCAATCTCAGTTCACTGCAACCTCAGCCTCACGGGTTCAAGCGATTCTCCTGCCTCAGCCTCCTGAGTAGCTGGGATTACAGGCGTGCGCCACCACGCCCAGCTAATTTTTGCATTTTTAGTAAAGATGTAGTTTCACCATGTTGGTTAGGCTGGTCTCGAACTCCTAACCTCAAGATCCACCCACCTCGGCCTCCCAACGTTTATTACTTTGTATATACCAAACACTGCATTAAGCACATTACATATACAGTCATAAATCTCTTAACAACAGGGATATGTTCTGAGAAGTACACTGTTAGATGATTTCACAGTTGTGTGAACATCATGGAATGTACTTACACAAACCTAGATAGTATAGCCTACTACACACCTAGGCTATATGGCATAGCCTATTGCTCTTAGGTTACAAACCTGTACAGCATGTTACTGTACTGAATACCATAGGCAACTATAACACAATGGTAAATATTTGTATATCTAAACAGAAAAAAAATACAGTAAAAATACAGTATTATAATCTTATGGGACCACTGTGATTGATATATGTGGTCCCTCATTGCCCAAAACATCATTATGAGGTGCAAGACTGTATGTTATCTCATTTACCATTCACAACAACTCAGTGAGATACATATAATCATCCCAATTTTAGGAATGAGGAAACTAAAGAGCACAAGGCTTAATAATAACAACAGACATTCATTGAGAGCTTACTATTGGCAGATACTATTCTAAGAACTATATACACAAATTATTATTTCAGTTAATCCTTCACTATCCCTGAAAGGCAGGATATACAGTCACAATATGTCTGGGTTTGCCTGCAACACACTGCTGATGTTTGTCCTCTTGATGTAATTATTAATAAAGATCTCAAAAGTGTCCTGACTTGGGTGATATTGTTTAATCACCTAGTTAAATAACTTGCCAAAGGTCACGTAGCAAGTGGCAAAGCCAGGATTTCAACCCTGTCTGTCTGATTCTAAAGCCTAGGTCTTTATAGGACACATAATGATGCTGTTAGTGGTCAGCTCTTCAGGTACTGATTCATATAAATATAACTTTTGTCTTTGCACAAGAAGGCAATCAATAGGAAAAGAATTTTGAAATGAAAAGTACTTAAGCTGCTTCAACACCCTTATCTTATAGAGAAAACCAGAACTCAAAGAAATTAAATGACTTGTCCAAAGTCAAACAGTTTCTTATATTGTAGTACCCATCCACTTACATGATGTAACACTGTGAGTTCCAAAATATGTTTTCCATTTACGTATGTCTTTGCTTCCCCAAGTGGGATAATACTCACTGTCCCACCTAAATTTGTGATAGTACTGTTAAAAAAAGAAGCACATTGTTACAATTACAGAACACACTAAAAAGTAAGAAAAAGGCAATATGGGATAATTCTGCTTGGGCTATTCCTTTGGTGTTAAGGTTCATACCAATATGTAACAATAACTTTAAATTATTTTCGTTTCCTCCAACTAGATTTTTTATTTTTATTTTTTGAAACAGAGTCTTGCTCTGTCACCCAGGCTAGAGTATAGTGGTACAATCTCAGCTCACTACAACCTCTGCCTCCTGGGTTCAAGCAATTCTCCTGCCTCAGCCGCCCAAGTAGCTGGGATTACAGGCAACCACCACCATGTCCAGCTAACATTTGCATTTTAGTAGAGATGGGGTTTCGCCATGTTCATCAGGCTGGTCTTGAATTCCTGACCTCAAGTGATCCACCTGCCTCGGCCTCCCAAAGAGGTGGGATTACAGGCATGAGCCACTGCATCGAGCCTCCAATTAGATTTTTGAAGTGTGGTGAAAAAAGCCTGGCCTGTAGCAGTCCGATCCACCAGTGGTGGGAATATTTTCATTGGGTGTATTTTATTATAACTTCTTCGAAAACAAAACCTTCCCCAAAAAATTAAAAAAAAAAAAAAAAAAAACTCTAGCAAAAAACATTAACATACTGCCAATGATTTCTTATGAATAAAATAGTTTTAAGTGTTTTTTTAATTTTCTAAGCTTCTGGTTTTACATATGAGCTTTAACAGAAAGAACAAATATTTTTCCCCTCTTGAAAACTGGGGTACTACAGAGGAAGGGAAAACATGGAGATCAAAGTGTACTTCTTAAGTAATCTAATTAACTGGATGATAAGGTGATACTGTGGAAAATCAGCTATAAGTGCTACATATTTGAGACTTTTTATTCAGAGAACAGGAAAGAAACTCCAAAGTCCAATTCATCTTTGGATTAACTGGATAGAAAGAAAAAGAAAAACTGCAACAAAAGCTGAGTCCTAACCAAAGACCTTTTCAGCTGTTGATGAGGCTCCAAGATATGTGATTAGAGAATAACAGTTTAATTAAAGCATCCAGAGAAAAGTATATGGAAAAAATAGTTCATCCTTAGGCACTACATCCCTCCCACCAGTCTAGTGTCTTATCCAGGTGAAGGTTTACACAATGTGTACTTGTTCTGATCCCTTTCCTCTCCTAATTATATCTACTCTGCTCTCAAAATTCCATGGCCTACCATTCTGGACTCCCCACAATCTGGCTTCAACCACCAACCTCCCTAATCTGCCACTATTTTCCCATAAGAACCCCATTTCACACTCAGTCAACCATATGAATACTCTGAATTTGCCTTAATGTCAGCTTTCCTCCTTTCTTTGAATCATTCCTTCCAGATAGGACATGCTCTCCCTTCTTGCAACCATTCTTGAAGGCCCAACTTACAGTCCTCTAAGAAGCTATCCTTTAGGGTTTAAGTTAGAAGTCAATTCTTCCTTCTCTTCACTTTTAAGCAGTAAGTATGCAGCACTCATATAACACTTAATATGCATTAATAAATACTGAAGTTCTTTTTTTCTCTTTCACATGACCAGCCTCAGCCATGAAGTTCTTTTATTCATTAAGCCTCCAAGAGCCAGGTATGTGTCAGCAGTGAAGACAGACCTGAAATCAGCTTCTCTCATGGTCTAGTGAATGAGATAAACTGAGGAAGGTACTAAAAATGGAAGTAGAGAGTTAGAGGCAAGCAGGAGGCTTCCAAGTTCCTTACTGGACTCTTAACTCTTTGGGAGCATTTTCTGTATCTTTGCCACAGATGTTAATAATTCTGTATTTATTTGTTAAAGAAAATAATTAATTAATAAAAGAGCAAAAGAACCTAAAGAACAAGAGGATATGCCCGACCAGATATAAAGATTCATAGCCAGGTGCAGTGGCCCACGTCTGTAATCCCAGTACTTTGTGAGGCCAAAGCGGGTGGATCACCTGAGGTCAGGAGTTCAAGAGCAGCCTGGCCAACATGACGAAATTGTCTCTACTAAAAATACAAAAATTATCTGGGCATGGTGGCGTGCACCTGTAATCCCAGCTACTTGGGAGGCTGAAGCACGAGAATCACTTGAACCCAGGAGGCAGAGGTTACAGTGAGCCAAGATCACACCACTGCACTCCAGCCTGGGTGACAGAGTGAGGCTCCATCTCCAAAAAATAAAAGATATAAAGATTCATTACAGGCTGGGTGTGGTAGCTCACACCTGTAATCCCAGCACTTTGAGAGGTCGAGGCAGGCGGATCAGCTGAGGTGGGAGTTTGAGACCAGCCTGGCCAACATGGTGAAACCCCATCTCTACTGAAAATACAAAACTTAGCCAGGCATAATAGTGGACGCCTGCAATCCCAGCTACTCGGGAGGTGGAGGCAGGAGAATTGCTTGACCCCAGGAGGTGGAGGTTGCAATGAGCTGAGATGGCGCCACTGCACTCCAGGCTGGGAGACAGAGCAAAACTCTGAATCAAAAAATAAATAAATAATGATTCATTACAAAGCTTCAAGTAATTAATACTATAGGGTATTAGTAGGAAGAAATAGATTCCCATATTTTTAGGAATTTTTTGTAGGAGCACTACAGATCCCAAAAGAAGCAATAAACTAATATATGGTACTAGGAGAAATGGCTGTTCATGTGGAAAATAAATGAATTTAGACCCCTAATTCCCACCAAATAAAAAATTCCAGACATTCAATAACTTAAATGTGAAAGCAAAACTTCAAAACATCTAGAAGAAAATTTAGGAGAAATTTTCTCAATGTAGAGGTCATAGAGACCTCTTTTTTTTTTTTTTGAGATAGAGATAGAGTCTCACTCTGTCACCTAGGCTGGAGTACAGCGGGGTGATCTTGGTTCACTGTAGCTTCCACCTCCCAGGTTCAAGTGATTCTCATGCTTTAGCTTCCCAAGTAGCTGAGACGACAGGTGCCCACCACCATGCCAGGCTAATTTTTGTATTTTCAGTAGAGACAAGGTTTCACCATGTTGACCAGGCTGATCTTGAACTCCTGGTCTCAAGTGATCCGCCTACCTCGGCCTCCCAAAGTGTTGGGATTATAGGCATGAGCCACCGCACCTGGCCAGAACATTCTTTCTCTCTTTTTTTTTTTTTTTTTTTTGAGACAGAGTCTTGCTCTGTCACTCAGGCTGGAGTGCAGTGACATGATCTCGGCACACTGCAACTTCCACCTCCTGGGTTCAAGTGATTCTTGTGCCTCAGCCTCCCAAGTAGCTGGGATTACAGGTGGGCACCACCATGCCTGGGAATCTTTTGTATTTTAGTAAAACAGGGTTTCATCATGTTGCCCAGGCTGGTCTCAAACTCCTGAGACAATCCGCCCACATGCCTGTGCTAGGATTACAGGCATGAGCCACCACGCCCAGCCAGAACATTCTTTCTTTAAGACATAAAAACTGGCCGGGCTCGGTGGCTCAAGCCTGTAATCCCAGCACTTTGGGAGGCCGAGACGGGCGGATCACGAGGTCAGGAGATCGAGACCATCCTGGCTAATACGGCGAAACCCTGTCTCTACTTAAATTAAAAATACAAAAAACTAGCCGGGCGACGAGTCGGGCGCCTGTAGTCCCAGCTACTTGGGAGGCTGAGGCAGGAGAATGGCATAAACCCGGGAGGCGGAGCTTGCAGTGAGCTGAGATCCGGCCACTGCACTCCAGCCTGGGTGGCAGAGCAAGACTCCGTCTCAAAAAAAAAAAAAGAAAAAGACATAAAAACTGACAACAATAAAGGAAAAGACTGATGCCAGGTACTACAATAAAATTAAGAACTTCAATCAATCAAAAGGCACCAAAGAGAGTAAAAGGATGTTACACATTAGAAAAAAAGATATTTATACCAAAAAGCTCATGAAGGATTGGCAACTCCTACAAATTATTAAGAAATAAACAAATCAGTTGAAAAATGGACAAAAGATATGAAAAGGCAAGTCACAATAGTAAACAAAAATGGCCAATCAACACATGAAAAAATGTTCAACCTTATTATTAATCAAAGAAATGTAAAACGAGGGCGGGCGCGGTGGCTCAAGCCTGTAATCCCAGCACTTTGGGAGGCCGAGACGGGCGGATCACAAGGTCAGGAGATCGAGACCATCCTGGCTAACCTGGTGAAACCCCGTCTCTACTAAAAAATACAAAAAACTAGCCGGGCGAGGTGGTGGGCGCCTGTAGTCCCAGCTACTCGGGAGGCTGAGGCAGGAGAATGGCGTAAACCCGGGAGGCGGAGCTTGCAGTGAGCGGAGATCCAGCCACTGCACTCCAGCCTGGGTGACAGAGCAAGACTCCGTCTC
>NW_016812542.1:2969022-2976496 GCF_001698545.2 Rhinopithecus bieti
CAAAAAAAAAAAAAAAAAAAAAAAAAAAAAAAAAAAAAAAAAAGAAATGTAAAACGAATCCATAATGATATACTATTTTATGTTCATCAGATTGGCATAAATTAAAGTCTGACAGTACTAAATATTGGCAAGGATGTAGAGTAACAGGTATTCTCAAGGCCAATGAGAGTAAAAATCCATTTTGGAAAATAATGTGAAATTATCTACTAAAGTTGAACATGCACATATTCTACAACCTAGTATCTCTTCTCTTAGACATACAATTTAAAAGCGCTTTCCAAACTTTATAAGAGATAAATTCATACAACGGAATGCTTCATAGCAGTGAAAATAAAACAGGACCAATGTACATAAATCTTAGAAACACAATGTAGAGTCAAAAAAGTTTACATATACTATCATTCCAACAATATATACAAGTATCATTCCATTCATATGAACAAAATTCACATAAAATAACATTTTTAAATTGGTCAATCCAACCACAAATTCTGTTATGTAAGATAGATAGTTTATTTTCATGTGCATCATTATAATTCTTCAATCAACAGATCAAGTATGCCAAAACAAAAACAGAGCTTTACACTGTACTTTATATTGACAGTAACTGACCTATCATTCTTACAACACACTCAGAATATACGTTTTTCCTGACTAAACAATAGGTTTGAAGAATTATACCAAACAATAAGTATCAATGAATATGCCATATGAAGGAAACCACATGTTATCAAGATATAAACAGGTGCCTTTTCTTTTTTTTAAAGGATTAACATACCAATGATCATCAGCAATCAGCACCCCAGATAACTGAATATCATGGCTTGAGTTTGGTTTATACTTTCCAACTGTAGTTGTTCCTTCTTTTATCATATATAGCAGCATCTCTGATAGTTGTGGATCTTCATTCAGATTAACAAGGTTTGGTAAATGATTGTCCATTTGAAATGTAATTCCTGCTTTCTGGTAGAAGTCAGAAAAAGAAATTAATCTTAATCACAGTATGAAATTGTTAAATTCACCTAAAACAAATGGTCTATATTAAACATTAGAACAATTGTATATGAAGTCTCACTAAATTACTTGAGACGGAGTCTCGCTCTGTCACCCAGGCTGGAGTGCAGTGGCATGATCTCGGCTCACTGCAACCTCTGGCTCCTGGGTTCAAGCAATTCTCCTGCCTCAGCATCCCATGTAGCTGGGATTACAGGCACCTACCACCACACCCGGCTAATTTTTGTATTTTTAGTAGAGATAGGGTTTCGCCATGTTGACCAGGCTGGTCTCGAACTCCTGACCTCAGGTGATCCACCTGCCTCAGCCTCCCAAAGTGCTGGGGTTACAGGCATGAGCCACCGTGCCTGGCCCTAAAGGTTTTTTAGACTCTCTCCTCCTTCCTTAGAATCTCTCCTTTGTTATCTCCCTACCTTCTTTGTCCTTCACCATCCTCAGTCTACTCATATATCAATCTATCATCACCAAATTGGATCTATTCATACTGACTGACGGTCTTCAGAATAGATCAGTTTCTTTTGTTGTGTCTTCATTGCTGTCACCTTAGGCCCCCATCAACTCACACCAAAACTATGGAAGCAGCCTCCTAATCACCATCAACAGCTTCTGTTTTCAATCCATCTTATATCCTATGCCAGTTAATTCTCTTGAAAGGATATTCTCAAAATGTAAATCCCTGGTCACTTTCAACAGTTTCTCACTTCCTACAGGATAAAACTTAATTTCCTTGGCCTGGAAATCAAGTCCTACATAAACTAATCATAACATATCTTTCCAATTGTATCTCCTTACGATCTCATATAAACTGCTTCCAATAAAACTGATCTACATACCCTTTCTAAAGACACCTCAAACTTTTCTACCTTTACTTTCAGAATTTTCTCTTCCGAGAATGCTCTCTTCCTTTATTCTTCCTATTAAAATCTTACACAAACTTCAAAGCCCATCTCAAATGCCACCTCTTCTATGAGGTTGGATTGGCCACACCACGGAATTTTCCCTCCTTCTCCTGAATTCTTATAGTACTCCCCTCCTCCAATCACTTGAAATACTTTTCATTACATTAGGTTCAGCCATATGAAACTGCCAGTGTTCAACCATTCTTTACCTACAAAAATGGCAATGCTTATGGCTCAATCTAATGAAATCACATTGCATTTCAGTCTTCTATTTACGTTTTGTAAATCTCTCTCTGGATCACAAACTCTCTGAGGGATGAAACTGTATTTAATAACCTTGGCTTCCCCTGTTCCTGGCACAGCATAGACACTTACTATATATTTGTAGAACCAAAGTAAATATAACAAGATGGTTTATTCATATTTTAACTTTCCAACTAGCTTATGGACTGGCTCTAAGCAATCAGTCTTCATCTTAACATTTCTTTATATTAATTTTCCTTATGGTATTGCTCTGTACAGAGTCAGTATACAGTAAGTATTTGAAACATTAAATTTACATGCATTGGCATATTGGCGATATTTATTTCTTGGCATATTTCTTTTATTTTCAAATCAGTTTAGAAAGTTGAAATAATACCTGTAACTCTTTTGTTTCTTGAAGTTTTCTTTTTTCAGCTTGTTCAAACTTTTCTTTCCACACTCTTTCCAAAGGCAAAGAAAATAATAAGAGTTAAAACATCCAGATATATAAGATTGAGAGTCAAGAGACAATCAGTGAAAATTAAGGAACTACCTAGTAATATTTAAAATATGATAATCTGGGAGTGGGCTGCTCTATTCATAAGGAAGGTAGGGAAAAAGATTCAGTATCCTCTTGAGGTCCCTGCAATTCCTATGATTCCAGAACAACACACTTAACATTTAGAGTACTGACTATATTCTACCTTTGCATTTCTGCCATGTCTCTCTCCTGTTGATGCAGTTTCATTCTTAAGGATGTTATTTCTTGCCGACAGAGCCTGTATCGTTCAGGGTCAATATTCCGATTGTTTCGCTGAGCAGCTTTTAGCTTTGCAATTTCTGCCTTCAATTCTGAAGATTTATACAAAGATGCATGAATAATAACATTTAATATATAATTGCCACAGTAAGCATAATCCTCCAATCTTCTATTTCATTTGAAGTTTTAAATACAGTATTACTAAATAAAATAGAATATTGGAGAAATCAGCTTTATTTTACTTATATAACCTATAAATCTTTACTTAGTCTTAACCTGAAATATGCTCCCATATTAATTAACTTTCCCTGTTCATAAGTAGGAAAGCTGTATAATGTATTGACCAAAGTGGGACACTTTCGAGAGGCAAAAGAGGAATTCTTAAAGTGGAAGTAAGTTTATTTAAAAAGTAAAAAAATAAAAGAATGGCTATTCACTAGGCAGAACAGCCAAAATCAAAGGTTTTTCAAGCTAGAATTCAGAATATTTATTTATTTATTTAGACAGAGTCTCACTGTCGCCCAGGCTAGAGTGCAGTGGTGCAATCTCGGCTCATTGCAACCTCTGCCTCCCGGGCTCAAGCAATTCTCCTGCCTCAGCTTCCCAAGTAGCCAGGATTACAGGTGTCCATCACTGCATCTGGCTAATTTTTGTATTTTTAGTAGAGACAGGGTTTCCCCATGTTGGCCAGCATGGTCTCGAACTCCTGACCTTAAATGGTCCGCCTGCCTCGGCCTCCCAAAGTGCTGGGACTATAGGTGTGAGCCACTGCGCCCGGCCCAGAATACTTATTTTTAATGAAAACAGTCCCACTTGTGAAACGCAAGGGATCCAAAAGGGAAAGGATGGACCAGGATAGAGAAAACAGATTCTTCTCTGGCTCACATATCTGAAGTGTCTATCACCTTCTGCTAAAAAGGGCAAGAGGGCAAAGGGGCATGAAAAGATGATAGTTCTACATCAGCAAAGATAAAACTGTACAAATCAAGATTTCTTGCAGGCATTAAAGTCTATCCTAAATTGATGATTACCAAGAGATAAACAGAAAGCAGTATTTAGCATAAATGAAGTTCAACCTATACTAGAAACTCAAGCTCAAATTGTCTTTGGGTCAATGAACTAAGCATGAGCAGAGCTAGTACATAAAATGTCAATGGAAGAGAGGTCATAAAAGAAAAACAGTAAATAGTTTTATTGGTTTTTTGCTGCACACATCTATGACTCAGTGTGTAAATTTATTGTTTAATGCTTACTGTTTCCCCCTTACCCGGACTCTGTTTTCTATGTTCTTTTTCTAATTGTCTTTCTTCTTATTTATTATCTGTCCTTCTACTTATCATCCTCCATCACTATAGGCTGATGACTAGAATCTATTAAAATAGTTATAGAGGCCGGGCGCGGTGGCTCAAGCCTGTAATCCCAGAACTTTGGGAGGCCGAGATGGGCGGATCACGAGGTCAGGAGATCGAGTCCATCCTGGCTAACACGGTGAAACTCCATCTCTACTAAAAAATACAAAAAACTAGCCGGGCGATGTGGCGGGCGCCTGTAGTCCCAGCTACGTGGGAGGCTGAGGCAGGAGAATGGCGTGAACCCAGGAGGCGGAGCTTGCAGTGAGCTGAGATCCGGTCACTGCACTCCAGCCTGGGCGGCAGAGCAAGACTCCGTCTCAAAAAAAAAAAAAAAAAATAGTTATAGAAAAAAACCTCTGATGTTCATAAATTGCATATTTTAAGACTGCAACTAATAATACCTGAGACTAAATTGTGGCAAAATAATTTTTAAATTCCGAGAAAATATTCACCTCTAATTAACTTAGCATTCATATCTTCATTTACTTTGGCAATGTTGACTATTAAACGGGCTTGGTTAGCATATCTAAGTGTGCTTAATGTTTCTTCTATGTTGCTGGCAGCAGGACTAATCGTAGCAATCATTGCAGTTTTTGAATTTCCACCCAGACTTTCTTTTAACAGCCTGCAAGAAAAAAAAGTCATAATAAGACTTTGCTTCTAAAACAACTTAATAACAGTAATTATCTAGAAAGTACAAAACAAATCAATAGGGTATATAATACAGCATTATTATACTCTATTCAAATACCATTTAAAACTTTTTCTGGTATTTCTAACTATTTCTAGATCTCATGAACACTTTTTCTCTCTTACACTTTTTATATTGTTTGAGGAGGCAACAATCTGGGCAGAGATTTTAAAATGTGGTTAATCATCAAGTATTTGTGACTGTGAGCTACCATAGGGAAGGTGCTATGTGTCTTAGTCATCTTTGTATTCCCAGTGCTACCACAACCTTTTGAAGTAGGTGCTCAATAAATGTAGAAAATGATGAATGAACATTGAAACAAAAATTCTACATTGTACTATAAGCAAAATCTTTATTTTAGAGAAAAACGGTATGAGACTTAAAACATATATCAGTGCAAAATGAATATCACTATTTTTAACTTTCATAAGACATGAAAAAAATCAGATTTTCCCTTACAGGTTTCAAGGTGGCAACCACATTATAATAAACCAATTATAAAAACACATTACCCTCAAGTAAAGATGCAGTCCTTATCGTAAATGCCTATCAGAACTGAATATGAAATCCATACAGATGTAATCTGAATGTAACATATTGAAAATTAAATATACATTCACTAATGAAAACATTTTTGAGCACCCATGTATTAGTCACTGTGTAGTAAGCAAACAAAATAATTCAATTTCTCTTTATACAACTACCAATATGTTTGGTAGTACCATATATGTTCAAACATCAGGCACAAATAATAGTTAAGTACAAGAACAGTTATTTACACTCATATAGTACATATTATGTAATAAGAATTGTAACTAATAATCCTCACTTACCCCTAAAACTAATAATCCTCACTTACCCCTCACTAACTGATTTTATTCCTATTTTACAGATGAGGAAATTAAGTAATTTACCCAAAATCACAGAGCTTATAAGGTGCTGAGCTGAGATTCAAATCCAGGTAGTTTGGCTCTAGATTTCATAATGCTTACCACCTTTCTCCATCGCAAAGTTAATGAAGTCAGTCTATCATTCTTTTGCCTATAGTATTCGCTATATTTTATACAATTCTTTATACGTCAAAAGATACTTGCCATGTAAGAACAGATTCACGATAAGGAATAAAAACTCTCTTTTGGTTTGCTTGTTCAGAGAGTGCAGATATAACTTTTCCCAAAGTTAGCAAGGACTTATTAATACTCACACCTTCCTGCATGCAAGAAAAAAAAAATTTTAACTTAAAATACTTCTCAGCAAGAAATTTATTTCACAAAATATATTTCTCCCCTCATATAATTACTGAGTAAACACTTTTTTCTTTTGTTTTTTTTTGAGACAGAGTCTCACTCTGTTGCCCAGGCTAGAGTGCAGTGGCACAAACATGGCTCACTGTAGCCTCGACCATCCAGGTTCAAGCGATCCTCCCACCTGAGCTTCTCAAGTAGCTGGGACTACAGACACATGCCACAACACCTGTCTATAAATACTTTTTTCTATAAACTACCAACTTTCTTATGACTCAAACATATTTTCTTTAAAAGTTAATCATAACCAAAAGTACATATCTCTTTTCAGCCACAGCATTGCAGTCTATAAACTGCAGATAAAGATGTATTTGGGGGGGAGGTTAAGTGTATTCAGTTTGTATTCTCCTTAAAATAATGACCTCAGGAATAAATTTCATCCAAAGGAGAAAACCATTCCATTTACCTTTAGTCGATCTCCACTAGTATGAGCTGTAGAGCAGCGCTCACTGCCTGCCAGATCTATTAGGTTAATTCGACTTGTTATTCTGTGATCGTGTTCTTCCCCTTCCACAAATTCTGTCTACAGCAAAATGATATTAAATTAAAATAACTTAAGTTCTATGACTTGGCAAACAATATACGCTTTTTAAAGGGAAAGTTGTAAAAGATTACACATCACTCTTTTATTTTTTAAATTGTCCCTTCTTGTTTCTTGAGACAGGGTCACTCTGTCGCCCAGGCTGGAGTGCAGTGGCGTGATCACGGCTCACTGCAGCCTTGATCTCCTGCGTTCAAGCAGTTCTCCCACTTCGGGCCCCCGAGTAGCTGGGACTAGAAGCACATGCTGCTACACCTGCTACTTTTTTTTATTTTTGGTACAGACAAGGTCTCACTGTGTTGCTCAGGCTGGTCTCAAACTCCTGAGCTCAAGTGATCCTCCTGCCTTGGCCTCTCAAAGTGCTGGAATTACAGGCGTGAGCCACCGCACCTGGCCTAAAATCATCCCTTCGTGAATCTGTGATAATTTATAACAAAAAAATATTCACACGGTCTACTGAAAAGAATATATTGAGCAGTGGATAGATTATGCCAAAATAAACAAATTACTTTAAAGAGATTACAATCCATAACCACTCAGTATATTAAAGAAATAACAATAAATAAAAAGTTTAATGCACAAAGATGTTGCTTATCCCAGCATTATAACAACAAAACATTTAAAATAATATAAATGTCCAACAGTAGAGAAAACTTGAGGAACTATAATT
>NW_016812542.1:2976952-2998220 GCF_001698545.2 Rhinopithecus bieti
ATGGAATATTATATAGCTATTAAAAATTATTTTATAAAATTTTAATATAAAATTGTTACAGATTTTAGCAGTGTAATTTTAAGTGAATTTAATTGCGATGGTAAAAAAAACTGAAAGATTATATACCAAAATGTTTAGAGGGGTCCATCTGAGTCGTGGAACCTAGGGCTAAATTTTAAAATCTTTTACTTTCTGATGTTTTCTAAATACTCTGCATAATTACTATACATTATTTTAAAACATACTATCATATATTGATATGATCATATCAATGGTATAATAAGCATCTATTATTGATTTAAAAATTTGGTAAATAGCATACTGCCATAAGTCATTTGGTCATTGACCAAAAGTCATTGAAACTAAGGTATATTCCCTATAATCAAATTGGATTTACATATTTATATGACTGTACTTTTACCTTTTGATTTAAAGAAGACAGTAAGAAAAACATGAATTACTTAAATGTATTTACTATTTTGCCTGTGGAAAAAAAATACCTTGGTCTGGGTCATCACCAGGGTGAAAACTGAATGAGATCGGGAGCTTTTATCATTCATCCCAGTAGCAGCAGTAGCTCTTTGTTTATTTCCCAATTCTAGCCAACTCTTGTAAGAAAAAAGGAAGGAAGATCAGATCAGCAGACTGTAATTCATTGGTATAAAAATTAAGAGAGCTAACATATTCACATTTGTAATTAATTTATAAAATGAAATGAGTATATATATTTTAATAATTTATATTTCCATTGCCTTTTTTTCTGTCATAGAAATCTGAGGCAAGACATAATAACTTTAAAAGACTGGTTTCCATAACTCTAAGCTTACATGAAGGTTAATATTTTTAATATAGAAGAGCAATATATTTTGATTAAAACTTACAAACAAAATCAGTTTGTGTATAATATTAAAAGCGAAACTAACCCTTGTGTATTGTTAAAAACAGCAATTAAGAGGGAAATATTTAGGATTATCTCTTTCATACTCTAGTGAAAAGAAAGACGAAATGCAATCAACTTACCTAGGATACAGTGTAAGAATGACCAACATTTTCCTATTTTTAAGAAAGTGAAAAGACAAAATCAATTTATACTGATGATTTATGATTCCTTGTTTGCTCATAAAACAATAACAACATTTCAATTACATATTTACTCTCTGAAGGTCACAATGACTAATTCATGAACTAATTATTTTACTGATCTCTCCCAGAATCTTTTATTTCCCCCATTC
Source organism: Rhinopithecus bieti (assembly GCF_001698545.2). Taxonomy (NCBI): domain Eukaryota; kingdom Metazoa; phylum Chordata; class Mammalia; order Primates; family Cercopithecidae; genus Rhinopithecus; species Rhinopithecus bieti. The sequence goes on from NW_016812542.1 coordinate 2,978,185, forward strand.
TTAAAGGACAGGAAATAACAATAGTGCTCCTCTTAATTTTAACAAAAAGTATGATTTTTCTTTTTTTATTTTTAGTTTATTATTTATTTTTTTTATTTGTTTTTTTTTTGACGGAGTCTCGCTCTGTCTGCCCCAGGCTGGAGTGCAGTGCCATGATCTCAGGTCTCACTGAGCAAGCTCCGGCCCTCCCAGGTTTACGCCATTTCTCCTGCCTCAGCCTCCCGAAGTAGCTGGGACTACAAGGCACCGCCACCTGCGGCCGGGCTAGTTTTTTGATATTTTTAGTAGAGACGGGGTTTCACCATGTTAGCCAGGATAGGTTCGATCTCTGACCTACCCCGTGATCGCACCCGTCTCGGCCTCGGCAAAGTGCTGGGCATTACAGGCTTGAGCCACCGCGCCCGGCCCAAAAAGTATGATTTTTCTTAACACAATGAAGCATCTTAGCATCTTAACATAATACTGAAGTCTAAATCACAATACCAAAAGATATACTTTAACACATATGTATATGCATAGGTATATTTATATGTGGGTGTATATGGGTCCCAATACAATCCCGGATGTATTAAATGCAGCTGAGTTAATACTTAATCACTTTTCTTTTCCTTTAAGAAAGCATTTGGAGTGTTGGAAAAGAAAGTAAAGGACTCCTGGCATGTATCAAACTCTTAACTCTTCTTACTACCTCCTTTCCTGTTTAGCTTAGAGTCATAGGTATAAAAAGCAAGTTGAGAGGGAAGATTTAATTAATGATGAAAGGAAGGGGTAAAAGGGAGAAAAAGCAAATATTTACTTCATACTCAGTATAATGAATATTCCATGGCAGACACTTTACAGGTACTGTGAAAGACACAAGCAAGTATATAAACAAGTAACAAACACGCTATGGAAAGAGAGGGAAAACTCAATTGGACAATATCAAGGGTAGAAGGCGAAATAGTTACCCAGGGTTTCAAAGTTAGGCAGGCCAATGAGAATACAATAAAGATTATGGGAGAGTAATATTCACTCTATTCATTTGTTTTATACTCTTTGCCCTTGCTGAGCCAAACACTTACATTGACAGTGCTTCAACATATGGTCCATAAACAGGATGTTCCCTCACTCTCAGCTAGTAGAAGCAAATACATGCATCATTAGGAGTAAGACAAATATTTCATATAATTTTAAATGATCGCTTTTTCTATATCTTGAGTTTAAGGTAAGAGATTTGTCTTTATCCAGGAAAAACACACACACACAAGCTCTCACAAAAACAAATCTGTGAGGCATTAGGAAACAGCTTCAATATAAAAAACTGTTTATAGTAGTACAACATGCAATAACATATTGTAGCATCAAATGTCTTACTAGTTTTTTTTTTTCTTAAAAACTGGTATTAGAATTGTCTAATAGACAATAATTAGAACAATGTAGGCCGGGCGCGGTGGCTCAAGCCTGTAATCCCAGCACTTTGGGAGGCCGAGACGGGCGGATCATGAGGTCAGGAGTTCGAGACCATCCTGGCTAACACAGTAAAACCCCGTCTCTACTAAAAAAAAAAAAAAAAAAAAAAAAAAAAAAAAGAACAATGTATTTTAGCATCAGATGTCTTACCTGTTTGTTTGTTTGTTTGTTTGTTTTTGAGATGGAGTCTTGCTCTGTTGTCCAGGCTGGAGTGCAGTGGCACAATCTTGGCTCACTGCAACCTCTGCCTCCGGGGTTCAAGCGATTCTCCTATCTCAGCTGCCTGAGTAGCTGGGATTACAAGACAGCACCACCACACCAGCTAACTTTTGTATTTTTAGTAGAAAGGAGTTTCACTGTGTTGGCCAGGCTGGTAGGGAACTCCTGACCTCAAGTGATCCACCCACCTCGGCCTCCCAAAATGCTGGGATTACAGGCGTGAGCCACTGCACCCAGCTTATCTTCCTAGTTTTTCAGTAAGACATTTGAATTTTAAATCTTGCAGTAGCTATGATTTATATACTTTTAAATGTTCTCTAAAACATATTCGTTAAATTTCAGACATTAAAATTTTTCTTTATTGTTACATTATAAATTTTCAACTTTGTGAGCAGAAGCTTTAAACATACAGAAATCATAGAAGCAAACATCAAGTTTTGTTTAAGTTTCTTGATGTTGCCAGTAGTAAACTGCACAACCATGGGCAAGTGAAGAAGGCAGCTGACTTTTTTTTTTTTCTTGAGACAGACTCTTGCTCTGTCGCCAGGCTGGAGTGCAGTGATGCAATCTTGGCTCACTGAAACCTCCACCTCCCAGGTTCAAGTGATTCTCCTGACTCAGCCTCCTGAGGAGCTGGGACTACAGGCATGCACCACCATGCCCAGCTAATTTTTGTACTTTTAGTAGAGATGGGGTTTCACCATGTTGGCCAGGATGGTCTCGATCTCTTCACCTTGCAATCTGCCCACCTCAGCCTCCCAAAGTGCTGGGATTACAGGAGTGAGCCATCGCGCCCGGCTGACTTATTTAGATTTTTGTTTATTGTGCTCCAAGGTCCATTGTAAAATTAAAAAATTTAAATTCAAATAGCAGTTTTTAAAAAAAATGATATAATTATGAAACTTTCTATTCACAGATTATCTACAAGGTATGAATTTGCTAAGTAACCCATTGAAATACATATTCTATAATAAAACATAATTTTAAAAAGTTTTACTACGTTTTGGCTTATAGACTATTAGGGATCTGGTGTTCAACTTACACGGTCCAACTAAATCTTGGAACAACTATTTTGTCTTTAGTTTTACACAATTCTTTATTAAAATAAAGAGGTTAAATCTAACAACTAATTTAATTTCTACTAATGATAATGTTCTGCTTATTTTCTTTTTTTCATTTTTTATTTTTTGGAGACAAACTCTCACTCTGTCGCCCAGGCTGGAGTACGGAGGCTCAATCTTAGCTCACTGCAACCTCCGTCTCCTAGGTTCAAGCAATTCTCTTGCCAGAGCCTCCCGAGTAGCTGGGACTACAGGCGCAAGCCGCCATGCCTGGCTAATTTTTTGTATTTTAGTAGAGACAGGGTTTCATCATGTTGCCCAGGCTGGTCTTGAACTCCTGAGCTCAGGCAATCTGCTCCCCTCAGCCTCCTAAAGTGCTGGGATTACAGGAGTGAGCCACTGTGCCCAGCCAATGTTCCACTTATTTTCTAAATAATCTAATCGGACTATAGATCCAAATATTTGCTGTCATATATTTCTAGTAAAACTTTAAGCTATATCGTCCAGAGAACTCAAATAATTAGATGTATTTATAAGAACAGAAATTCAAAACAAATAATAAATTGTTTTAATCTTACTGGTTGCTTTCTCTGCCCATTTTCATCTTTACAAACCAGAAGATCATGAATTTTTTCATTATATACTTCAAAGAAGCTCATTTCAATGTGATAGCTGACCTAGTAGGAATAGAAACACAGTATATAATTTATTTTAATGTTTTGCAAATAATATCTGTGATTAGGATCTAGCATCCAAAATATATAAATATATAAGAATATCTTACAACTCAACAACGTAACAGCCCAATTTTAAAATGCACAAAGGACTTGAATAGACATTTCTCCAAAGAAGAATATACAAATGGCAAACAAGCACATGAAAAGATGATCAACATCATTTCTCAGTAGGGAAGTGCAAATCAAAATCACAGTGAAAAACCACTTCACACCCACCAGGATGGCAATAATACTAAGAAGAAGTGGAAACCAACAAGTGTGGGTGAGGATGTGGAGAAACTGGAACGCTCCTCCATTGCTAGTGGATGTAAAATGGTGCAGCCACTTGGAAAATAGCTGACAGTTCCTTGAAAGGTTAAAAATAGAATTACCAGGCCGGGCACAGTGGCTCACACCTGTAATCCCAGCACTTTGGGAGGCCGAGGTGAGAGGATCATTTGAGGTCAGGAGTTCGAGACCCGCCTGGCCAACATGGTAAAACCACATCTCTACTAAAAATACAAAAATTAGCTGGCGTGGTGCTGGGTGCCTGTAATTCCAGCTACTTGGGAGACTGAGGCAGGAGAATCGCTTGAACCCGAGAGGTGGAGGTTACAGTGAGCTGAGATCGTGCCACTGCACTCCAGCCTAAGCAACAGAGCGAGACTCCATCTCAAAAAAAAAAAAAAGAAAGAATCACCATAGAAATTTGGAAATTCCACTCCTATACATCCAAAACAATTGAGAACAGGTATTCAAACAAAAACATGCACCAGTGTTCACAGCAGGACTATTCACAATAGCCAAAATGTATAAACAACCTAAATGTCCATCAACTGATGAACAGATAAACAAAACTGGATATCCATACAATGAAATATTATTCAGTCATTAAAAGGAATGAAGTACTGTATATGCTACAATGCAGATGAACCTCAATACATTATGCTAAGTGAAAGAAGCCAAACACAAAATATCACATACTGCATGATTCCATTTATATGAAATTTCCACAGAACATGTAAATTCATAGAACAAAAGCAAATTAGTAGTTGCCAGGGATTGGGGAGAAGGGGGAATGGATTGTGACTGCTTAATGGGTAGAGGGCAATGAAAATTTTTTGGGACTAGAGGTAACAGTTGTACAACATTATAAATGTACTGAATACCACTGAATTGTATACTTTAAAGTGGTTAATTTGATGTTATATGAATTTTATCTCAATAAAAAAAATTTTAATATGAACAACAACAAAAGTCTTTGCATTTCTTCTTAACTTCTACATAAGTTTCAATTAAATCCAATAAGCATTTCTTAAGTACCTACCTACTGTGTGCATGGCTTTAGGTTATTGTCAGAAAGACCTTTATGTAAGACAAGGTTCTTGCCCATGAGGCTAAGATCTCAGAGACATATAACATACCTTCCAATAGACAAAACACAGCAATAGAAAATTAATTAAGAAACAAAATGAGATGATTATAAATAAAACGAGTAATCAGAAAAGGGAAAATTTAGGATGGCCAGAGAGAACAGGGAAGGAGGAAACAGAATGTGAGGCATGAGAGACAGAGTAGACTAAACCAGAAAGAGGGGTAGGGCATTCTTGGGTAAGGACAGCAGCATCTGTGCACCGCATGTGCTCAGAATAGGAAAGACACCCTGTAGGCTGACATTTTATCTGGTAAGATGGAGCCTTAAATTAATTCTTCCTGATTGGGGCAGAAAGCAATCATTAGACTAAGTAGGCTGAGCTTCTCCTCCTTTTGACTCAGAAAGATACAGTGTAGAGGCCAAAAGGAAAACTTTGCTTCCAAACAGTTCTTCTAACAGTTAGGGCATGGTTTCCTTATTAAAGAATAAATTTCATCCACTGACCCAGAAGTGAGTCAGCAAACATCTAACAGAATTGGAAGCTTCAAGGGAGTGTCAAAGAGATTTAAGTTCAATTCACCAAATATTTATTGTGCCCTATGACGTACAAAGCATTCTTCTAGGAGCTGTGGGAAAATATGAGATGAACTGGACATAGTTTTTATCCTGAAAGAACTCAGAATCTAATTGGATATGCAATATAGTACATGAGTAATAGAAGACAGAATATAGTTGGTATCATGAGAGAGAAACAAAACACTTCCAGACAAAGAGACCAGGTATATGGGAACACCAAGTAATTATAAGGTCATTGCCAAATGCTGTGAACAGGGATGGGGGCTGTCAGAATTCAATAAACATGTAATAATGCTTTTATCATGTAAAGTAGTATTTTATGTTATAGAAGCTCCAGGAAGACTTAGAAATGAAAATGTAGTGTGGGGAACGAATTAGAAAAGGTAGCTGGGGCCACATTGGAGAGGACCCACTTTTTTCTTCTCCTTTGAGGCTCCTGGCATCGTGCTTGCTACACCACCTTCTATTACCCCCATCCACATACTATTATCTTCTACCATCCTGATATAACCACATTTAGTGGGGTTCACTATGTACCAGGCACTCTTCAAACCCTTTTGTATAGATCAACTCATTTAATCCTCACCACAAATCTATGAGAATGATATTGTCAATATCGTCTCTACCTTCTGTTCCGAAACACAGAGACATTGAGAAAATTGTTCAAGATCACATTTCTACTGCAGTGATGAAGCTTAGATTCAAATTCAAATAATGTCTCTCCCAAGTCCAAGCTCTTTTTTTTTTTTTTTTTTGAGACAGAGTCTTGCTCTGTCACCCAGGCTGGAGTAATGGCATGATCTCAGCTCACTGCAATCTCTGCCTCCAGGGTTCAAGCGATTCTCCTGCCTCAGCCTCCCGAATAGCTAAGATTACAGGCGACCGCCACCACACCCAGCTAATTTTTGTATTTTTAGTAGAGACAGGGTTTCACTATGTTGGCCAGGCTGGTCTCAAACTCCTGACCTCGAGTGATCCACTTGCCTCGACCCCCCAAAGTGCCGGGATTACAGGCGTGAGCCACCATGCCTGGCTGACCATGCTCTTAAGCATTCATTACACTATGGCATTCAATGACATAGTCATTCCATGCAAAAATCTGAGCCTCCCATCCTTTGAAATAATTCCAAAGACCTTTGCCTCAACTTTGCTTCAGCTTCACTTATCTATCTCTCCCTGGCTTTACCTTCAAATTACTATCCTTCTAAAATGTGAACAATCAATAGAGGACTCTACCCTACAGGCCCACAGCTTTCTCACTCTCTTACACCCACTAAACTTGGACTTGAAGCGTACTTCATCTCCTAATCTCAAGACCACCATGTTTCTATTGATCCCCATATTCCTCTTATTTTCAATTTAATTACTGGGAATGAGAGGTTGAGGGTAGAAGAAGAAGACAGAGGAGAGGCAGTATATCCACAGAGCAGACAGAACTCATCATTACTCAAATCTACTTTTCTTCTTGTGATCTCAAAAAATGAGATCGATATCTAATCTGGTTGTCCAACCAGAAATACTGAATTCTCTCTCCCTCATCCTCCATTTCCAATAATCAGCAAGTCTTACCAGTTATACTTACTAAGATAGTCCTTCATAAGTCAAGTTCTGCTTGCCTCTCTAGTTTATTCTTTTTTTTTTGAGACGGAGTCACGCTGTGTAGCCCAGGCTGAAGTGCAGTGGCGCAATCTCGGCTCACTACAACCTCCATCTCCCGGGTTCAAGCAATTCTCCTGCCTCAGCCTCCCAAGTAGCTGGGATTACAGGCATGTGCCACTATACCTGGCTAATTTTTGTATTTTTAGTAGAGACAGGATTTCACCATGTTGGCCAGACTGGTCTCGAACTCCTGACCTCAGGTGATCTGCCCGCTTCGGCCTCCCAAAGTACTGAGATTATAGGAGTGAGCCACCACACCCACCCTCTAGTTTCTTCTCTTATCACTCTCCACCCTCAAATTCCATGCTCAAAGCAAAGTAAACAATTTATAGATTCCTAAAGGCTCCTTACTTTTTTGCTTTGAAAGCAAAGCATGGTACATGCATGGTACATACTGCTCCCTCTTCCTGGAATGCCCTTCTCCCCTTCTTCACCAAGCTAATAATGCTATGTAGCCTTCAAAAATAAGCTCAGCTGCTCCTTCTTCTAAGAGAATGTCTCCCTCCAACCTTGTATGTTCTCACTTATATGTTCTATTAGAGCATCTACTTTAGTTTGTTTAGCATTTAATTGATTGTACTTGGCTGTTAACTGACTTATTTCTCCCACTACACTCCTTTGAATACAGGAACTGGGTCTTTTAACTCCAGACCCCGAATCTAGCACAATTTTCCCAATTTCCCTTATCATAAAAAATACTGGAGGAAAAACACGAAAATTGTAAAATCCCAAGCTCTACACCAGACCAACTGACTCAGAACCCCCAGAAGAGATTTTTAGCAAGTGTGCACACACACATACACATGCACATATATGTCCCTGTCAAGAATCCCCAGTAATTCTTATGACCAAGTAAATTTGAGGAAAAAAAAACTGATCTAACAAGCTGCCTAGCAGCAGCAGAATGCTCAGTAAAAGCTAGCTGAATGTATAAATGAATAAGTGAAATAGGAAGCCAGTACAACCTATTCAGGTATAGTACAGTAGAAAAAGCGTGGCTTTTGAAGTCAACTCTGGCTTCAAATCCCAATTTCACTACTCTTTCTGATTCACATTGTCCAAAAGTTTATGCCTGCTGTCCTTAGTTAAGTCTGTGCACCTATCTGACTACAAAGACATGTATCATAGCACATAGCTACCACATTTGTGAGCCTCTACGTATACACAAAAGTAAAGCAAAAACGAGAGAAGACAGAAGAGACAACTTCACTATCACTGCCCACAAGGTGAAATTGATTCTGAATTTAGAATTTCCACCCTCCCTCTCCATACCACTGTTCCAAAGAATAGTGATCTATAAATTAGAACTGATCTTCCATTAAGTATTTCCTTAGTGGCTATGACTGAGTTCAACTTAATTTGACTATTTTCTACTCTGATAAGAAGCTTGCAGATATTATAAGAACATACCTCTTGGGTTTGTTTTCCGGCTACTTGAGAAAAAAGATCTTCACAAAATCTTGGAATTATTCCTGGTTCTTCACTAAATCCCATCATCCTGAAAAATACATTATGAATAAGGAGGAAATAAAACTAATTCATTTTTTTTTTTAATTCTTTTGGGGAAATAGGCAGGAAAGGGAGTAGGAAGCAAGTTCATGGAATCTCATAATTAAGAATCTGGACTCTGGAGTCAAATCTGCCTGAGTCCAAATCATGACTCCAAGATACTTAACCTCACTAAACTTAAATTTCCTCTACTGTAAAATGGGAATAATAAAACTATGTAATTCAGAGAATTGCTGCGAGAGAATATAAGCAAAGTCTTTAGCACAGCGGCTGGAATATAGTAAGAACTCAAATGTTAGCTACTGTTAAAATGCTGAGTATTTCCTTCTAGGACAGGTATCATTATCATAGCTACCATTTATCAGATGTCCCCCTACTCCTTTCTTTTTAAGAGATGGTGACTAAGTTGCCCAGGCTGGACTCGAACTCCTGCACTTAAGCAATCCTCCTACCTCAGCTTCCCAAGTAGCTGAGACTACAGGTGTGTGCCACCACATCTAGCTTAGACGCTTTACTTTTAATTCTCGCCAAAATACTTACAAGATAACCTCTCTGGGCCTCAGTTTACATAAAATATACAAAGTATAATAAAATGGGGCCAATGATAACTACAAGATGAACTGTATCAAGGTAAATGTGTAAACCGAAGCCCAGAGACTAAGTAAATTGCCCAAGTTTGCAGAACTAGTATATAAAATGGATGAGATTTGGGCCAAGATCTGTGTGGTTTCAAAACTATATTCTTTCTATCACCCCCATGCCACTTCTCACAAAAGTATATTTAAACACTTGGATAATTGCATTTCCAATACGACTTACGTATATGATTTTCCAGAGCCAGTCTGACCATAAGCAAAAAGACAGGTATTGAAGCCTTCAAAGGCTCTTTCTAGGAGTGGTGCTGCTAGCTTCTCATAGACAGTTGTCTGGCTAGCGAAGTGAGGATGACATTCATCAAAAGACCAGAATGAAACATCATAAATAAAACTATAAACTTGTTTCATGTCAGGATGTTCCACAGTTATTTCTTTCCCACTCATGAAGACCACCTGGGATGCTTTTTCAATCTTCTCTCTTGAAAGAAGCACAAAGAAAAAAATCAAGTAACTAAAATTATCATGGCTATTATTCTCACAGAACATAATAAATACCTCAAAACTATTTAAACAATCTTCCAAGGCAAGATAATCCTTTAGTTTTATGTGGAAAATGCAGATAAGCAAACAATTTTAGTGGGTTTCCAAAATATATTTCCTGTGGCTTCAGTGCCACCAAAGGGAAAATTCCAGATTTCTCCAGAAAACCTATCCTACTTTTACAAGATTTTTTTCCTCTTTTTTTTTCCTCTTGAACTATACCTTTCCCCATCCCACCTACTATAATCTACCTATACTCTTCGTTCAAATCTAGAAACATCTTTATTATACAAAGTTGGGGGGTACCAATCTAAATAAAGCTGGCATAAAATACAAATATAATTTTAACAAACTCAGTTGACTATAAGTTTGAATCATAAGTCTCTCTTGGCTACTAAAGATCTCTCCTCCTTCCTCTAGATTCTCTCCCTTAAAATCATGAATCTTCATGTATACCCTTTTTCCCTTTGAGACTTAGGTGGAAATCTTTCACTTACTTTAGATCTACAGAAAAACATCATCACTCCTTGTCTGGCTCCAGATATCCACTCCCTCCCCACTCCACCTCTGACTCTGTGACTGCTTTAAATCAGAATTTATTCTGGAAAAAACACCTGCCTCATCAATTTGACAAGTACTCTACCCTTGCCCTGCTTTCACATCTTGTCTGATGAGTTTGGAATCAGGCATTTCGTTCCTTAATAAGTTCAGTATATGCATCCATCTTGCGTTTTGTCCCTACCAGCTCTTTCTATTGTTTCTCTTCCTATCATGGTTCTTGAGGCTCTATTAGGCATTCCAATTCTCTCAAACCAACTCACCCTCAGTTCTCCCTCTTAATACTAACCCATTTGCACAAAAAAGGTTCTACAGTACTGTATAACTTGTCTTTAACTACTGACCCCTTAGGTTCAAACTGGAGGTTCCTGCCCCAGTGCAGTGGTCACCATATCCTCTTCTAACTTGCTTAGATACACAGCTTCAAGTTAAACACTATTAATCCTGTGAAGTTTTTCACTGTCCCTTAAAATATTTTAAACAACTACATTAAAATATTTTAAAACAATTATATTTTGTCACATTCACATTTTCTCATGTCCATCTTTTCCAACCTTATCTTTAATCTGTGTCTTTCCCATCCACAACCACTTTTAGGGAGAGATTTTTTGCCATCAAAATCAAATCTAATGGATCACTGCATTTATAACTACTATATAGTAATCGGAGATGATGATGATGGTAATCACTACTCTGGAAAGGGTTTTGAAAGGACCTCTTTAGGGAACCAGTAGTTAGTTATGTTTTTTTTTTTTTTTTTTTTTTGGAGACAGAGTCTCATTCTGTCACCCAGGCTGGAGTGCAGTGGCCTGATCTCAGCTCAATGCAGCCTCTGCCTCCCGGGTTCAAGTGATCCTCCTGCCTCAGCCTCCCGAGTAGCTGGGATTACAGGTGTGCACCACCACACCTGGCTAATTTTTCTATTTTTAGTAGAGACAGGGTATCACCATATTGGCCAGGCTGGTCTCAAACCCCTGGCCTCAAGTGATCTGCCTGCCTCGGCCTCCCAAAGCACTGGGATTACAGGCGTGACCCACCACACTTGGCCTGTTATGACTCTTTTTAAGGGATAGGTATAACATTCCAGCATATATTGCAGATCTGAAAGCAGATTTCATTAGAGACCTAAGTGACTTATTCAGACTTTTTAAAAGCAATATATCTAGAGAAACTTCAACATACAAAATATGGTGATTCAATTTTTTAATTTTATAGTCAGTCATCAAAAATTATCAACACACTACAACTAGACCTAAAAGTTCTCTCTATGTAAAAATATTGCCAACAAGTTTCAAGTTTGAAGATGCATGAATACAGACCTTCCAAAGGCAGAGAGGAAGTAAAGGTACGTTACATGTAACTGCTTGGCTTTAGATTTTAAAAGGCGTCACATACCTCTTGGTGAAAGGCCTTACGCGTACTGCCACTGTCACTTGACTATTCTCTACTTTTAAGGGGTCTTTTCCTGCAGAGGTGTTCTGAACTACAGTTTCTTCTTCAGGAAGGATTGTATTTTCTGCTGACCTTTCCTGTTTATTCGCAAGAAAGGAACTTTTTGGTCTTTGTTTAACTTGAAGGTTAGACATTCTATTCTTCAGTATTGATGGAGCTGGGCTCTTAAGCTGAGGCAGACCGCACTTTGGTGTCAATTTGTGTTCTGTTGTACATTTTGTAGGTGTTCTTTTTTCTAAGCTCCCAAATTTATTTGAAGTTTTTGCAATTTCCTTTCCAATAGTTCTATGATGCAAGTTTCCTGTTCCCGACACTTTGATATCCAACTTGCTCTGAGTAGGTTTCATTGTCAAGTGTCCTGATCTAACAACTTCAGTCTGACTCAGGGAAGCAATGGGTGCTCTATTACTTGAGTACTTAAGTGCAATATTTTCATTTGCTCTACTGGGGGCAGAAAATGTTTCTTTGTATTTCTTATCAGCCATCATTTCAATGACTTGTGGATCTTCATCTAAAGGTACACAAGAGGCAACAAAAGAGTTTTTAGCATTATTTACAATCCTTACATTTGTTCTCCTTTCCTTAGAAACACCATTATTTTCTGTTTCACCTCCCACATTCAGTGTCATTTTGACAGAATCTGTTTCAGCTGTCTTCCACTTTTCTTCAGAATCTGTTTTAGCACAACGTTGTAATGCAAGATGTGTTTCTGCTGTTTTTTCAGTTGTGTCTTCCAAATCCCTACCAAGTAAAGAAGATTCTTTGTTCCTTGTAGTTCTTCTCTGAAGTGTCAATCTACCTACAGGATTAGGGGTAAGGGGCATGTTTGCTGTTTTTTCACTGGCAGAAATAACGTAAGTGCTATTTATGTCTCTGACTTTACCTGCAGATCTCAATAATGGATCATCATTTTCACATTCTGACATACCTGACTTCAAATGCAGCTTAAGTCGGCTACTGTGGGTGAGGGCATTCAGTGATGAACTATTTTGGGAAGAAGGAATATCAAGAATATCGCCGCGGTTATTTCTATTATGAGTACTGTGTAATGACATTTTGGCAGACAGTTATTTTAAAAAAGAATGTTACTAAGACCCTAAGCTCTTCTTTGGACATTCATTTGATTTCCAGCCATTTCTTATGTATCCGTTTCTGAAAATATCTGCTAAACTGAAAGAAAAAAAAAAGATTTAGATTACATAGACTACAAACAAGCTTTAAAAATATATAGAGAACATCTCATTGTGTAAGTAAATTCACAGAGGCATACATTACAATAGATCACAATCTGCAGCTCAGATACTGCTTCCTAGCAACTTCAGGCAAGTCTCTCAGAGAACTTACCATCATTAGTCAACAAATATTGACTAACTTTCCACTAGTGCCAGGCCCTCTAATAGATAGTGTAGACTTCAAAGACAAGAATACAATTCCCATTTCTTTAGTCTAGAAGAAATATACTGATAAGCCATATATCAGGCCAAATGTGTCAAGTGACTTAGGAGATGTAAAAAGTGCATGTCAACATAGATTTTCAAGTACTCCCAGCTTGGGGAGTGGGAAGGACTAAAGGAAACCCTAGCACCTAAATCAGAGTGTGGAGCAAAGTATTTTTATAAATACCTGCCACATGTATTTTTTTTATTTTTTATTTTTTTGCCAATGTTCCATAAGAAGGTTTATTTTATTTGTATAATTTTTTTTTCTTTTTAGACGGAGTCTTGCTCTGTCGCCAGGCTGGAGTGCAGTGGCAGGACCTTGGCTTGCTGCAACCTCCACCTCCTGTATTCAAGCGATTCTCCTGCCTCAGCCTCCCAAGTAGCTGGGACTATACAGGCACCCACCACCACACCCAGCTAATTTTTGTATTTTTAGTAGAGACGGGGTTTCACCATGTTGGCCAGGATGGTCTCGATTTCTTGACCTTGTGATCCACCCGCCTCGGCCTCCCAAAGTGCTGGGATTACAGGCGTGAGCCACCGCGCCCAGCCCATGTATGTTGAATACAGGAATGCCTACAGAGAAGATTAAATTGATTGGTGTCAGGAGGCAGATTATTCCCAAGTACCACAGGCAGTAAGTACAATAAGAACTGTAAATTAATTGCGTTGAGAAAAACTATGCAAGATTAGATAAACAGACAACCTGCCCTTTAGCAGTAAGACAAATTATACAGAGGTGTATGTAAATACACAGCAACAATATCTATCAGGTATTAACGTTTTAAAGAAAGGGAACAGCAGTGACAGCTAAGAGACCTGGCTTTTAGTCAATTTAGTATCCAACTCCTTACAAGGATGTAAACAAGACTTTAAATTTGCATGCCGGGTTCTAACCTGTAAAATGACACTGGTTCAAACTATTGCAAAGATTATTGCTATCGAGGAACAAATTAATGGAAGGTAATTTTTAAATGAGGCTTTTAAACGTTTACATAAATAACAGTCGTTACAAAACAAAAAATTCGTCAGGTTATAAGCATCTCCCATCAACGTTTCAACTCAAAATACAAAATTCTCCAGTTATGAAATGAATTTAAGGGCAAAAAAAAAGATTCTGGAAATTCTCTTGCAACTAAACACCATTTGCGATTTGCACAAATCAATAGTTTCTGTTTGAGGAGTTTCGCCATCAGATTTTAAAGAGAACTGGAAGGAATACAAGGAAAATAAGCACAATCCAAACCAAAACATCCGGTGATTCTGTTCTTTCTCTGCTAGTCATTACTAGGGGCTATGACTAAGAATTACCTCTTAATGCCAACCGACTCGGGGAGAAGCCCGCGGGCCGAGCGACCATGAAGTCCGCCTTCTCGGTCCCAGCAGAGACGAAGAGAAGGGCGAAGACGAAGACAGAGAGAAGGGCGCTGTTCTGCGCCCTTCGTTCGGGGACCCCTTTGCCGCCGACCTGGAACTGTTAGGAATTGAATGGGGGACCGGAGCTAAGACCACGCGCATGCAGCGCAGCGGTCGCCTGCACGGAAAGCGTCCGCACGCCCTCCCCAGTGCCGAAACTTCACCCCTCCGCAGAGTCCGACACCTTGGGGACCCCCCTCAAGACAGTACCCACACCACTCACCACCTCCAGCGCCGGCTCCCCAGAAGGCCGCAATTTGAATGGGCGCCCCGCCTTCTGATTGGCTGCTGGGCGTCTTCGTTTCCTCCCGCCCCCCGGAAGTGCCGGTGGTTGGGCTCCCGTAGCCGTCCCTGAATGCTAGACTCGCCCTACCCTCATCTCCCAGGCGACGCTCCCGCCCCTCCTCGGGTTCTGCTAAAGCGTGGAGCTTGGTCCCCTTTAAATCCGACTGGAGGAAGGGGCGGCGGTCGCGGGCGCAGCGGGCACCTCGTTGAAGTGGGTGTTAAACGAAAAGCACGACAGTGACACTCTTGTCGATCTTTAATCTAAAAGAAGCCATTACATCGAAGTCTTCACATTGTAAATGGATATTTGCCCCCATGTTAATCATAATAATTAACTTTTCTAGCGTTTCCTACGCCAGGCGTTCAAGTAGGAAATATGCTAAATGTCTTATATGAATTTTTAAACACTCAGTCCTGAAAATCTTGTGAGATAAATATTAATGTTATCCCTAGTTTACAGACGAGGAACTGAGGTTTAGAGTTAAACTTGTGGGCCGGGCGCGGTGGCTCAAGCCTGTAATCCCAGCACTTTGGGAGGCCGAGACGGGCGGATCACGAGGTCAGGAGATCGAGACCATCCTGGCTAACACAGTGAAACCCCGTCTCTACTAAAAAAATACAAAAAACTAGCCGGGCGAGGTGGCGGCGCCTGTAGTGCCAGCTACTCGGGAGGCTGAGGCAGGAGAATGGCGTGAACCCGGGAGGCGGAGCTTGCAGTGAGCTGAGATCTGGCCACTGCACTCCAGCCTGGGTGACAGAGCAAGACTCCGTCTCAAAAAAAATAAATAAATAAAATAAAATAGAGTTAAACTTGTGAAAGATCAGACAATTAGCAGTGGCATAACTAGAACTCGAAAGTTCTTGCCGCCATACAGTGTAACTCCATTTCAGTAAAATTCCCTCTTTTTTTTTTTTTTTTTTTGAGACAGAGTCTCTCTCTGTTGCCCAGGCTGGAGTGCAATGGCCCCTGCAACCTCCGCCTCCCGGGTTCAAGCGATTCTCCTGCCTCAGCCTCCCAAGTAGCTGGCATTACAGGCACGCGCCACCAAGCCCGGCTAATTTTTGTATTTTTAGTAGAGACGGGGTTTCGCCATATTGGCCAGGCTGCTCTCGAATTCCTGACCTTGTAATCTGCCAGGGTGAGCCACTGCGCCGCCCGGCCCCCCGTAAGATTTTGAAATCTGAAAAAGAATTACAAATGCATTCTGAAAAATAACCAGATAAATGAGAAAGACTAGATAGATATTGTAAAGCAACAATGTTTTTTAAGCAGGCAAAAAGTACAGACATATTGGAGAAGTATTCACTGAGATAGAGACCATAAGTAGCTCCAATTATATAGACAAACCAAGCAGATAATAAAGTAGTCATTCTAAAACTTACTCTAAAAATCATTCTAAAATCCAATTAAAATTAAGGTATAAGGAAACTATCAGAAAATAGAATACAATATTTGTCAGGGCCAGGTGCAGTGGCTCACGCCTGTAATCTTAGCACTTTGGGAGGCCAAGGCGGCCAGATGACTTGTAGTCAGGAATTTAAAACCAGCCTGGCCAACATGGTGAAATCCCGTGTCTCCTAAAAATACAAAAATTAGCCAGGAAGTGGCGGGCACCTGTAATCCGAGTTACTCGGGAGGCTGAGGCAGGAGAATTGAGTGAACCGGAGGGCGGAGGTTGCAGTGAGCCAAGATCGCACCATTGCATTCCAGCCTGGGAGAGAAGAGCGAAACTCTGTCTCAAAAAAAAAAAAAAAAAAAAAAAAATTATCACATATATGGGAAAATGATCATTCAATTTAGAAACAAAGCAAGATACGTCAAAGAAAAGACAAACTCAAATACATAAAAAATTTTAAACATATGTATAATTCAAAATAATTAAAATGTAAGGTAACTGGAAATATATATTAAACATGACAGAAGATATAAAGACCTTTTTCAATTTTAAAAGGAAACTAGGCTCATAAATAGAATTTTAAAAAATGGACTATAAAAATGGGCAAAGGTATTTCACACAAAAAAGAATTAACGGCCAGGTGCGGTGGCTCACGCTTGTAATCTCAGCACTTTGGGAGGCTGAAGCGGGTGGATCACCTGAGGTCAGGAGTTCGAGACCAGCCTGGCCAACATGACGAAAACCCATCTTCACTAAAAATACAAAAATTAGCTGAGTGTGGTGGCACCTGCCTATAATTCAAGCTACTTGGGAGACTGAGGCAGGAGACTCACTTGAACCGCGGAGGCGGAGGTTGCAGTAAGCCGAGATCACACCATTGCACTCCAGCCTGGGCAACACAGCAAGACTGTCTCAAAAAAAAAAGAAAGAAAGAAAAAATTCACATACATACAAAAATAATTTATATAAAAATAGAATGCAAACACCTGACCATTAAGTGTAACTTTAAAAAAGAATTAGGTACAAGCTTTTAAAAATTATAATTTTGGTGCTGGTGATTTGCACCAATATTTAAAAGTATACATTTCTTTTCTTTCTTTTTTTTTTTTTTTTTTTGGAGACGGAGTCTCGCTCTGTCACCGCAAGTGTGAGTGCATGGCCAGATCGTGCAGTCTCACTGGCAAGCTCGCCTCCGGTCACGCATTCTCGGCCTGCATCTAGTCCTCCCGAGTAGCGACTGGGAATTGACAGGGCGGCGCGCGCCAACCAATTTCGCCGGCTAGTTTTCTTTGTAGTTTTTTAGTTAGAGACGCCGTGGTTTTCACCGTGTTAGCCAGGATGATTCTTCGATCTCCTGACTTGTGATCCGCCCCGCTCTCGGCGTCACCAAGAGTGGCTGGGATTACAGGCTTGAGCCCTCTTTTTTTTTTTTTAAAGATAGAATCTCACTCTGTCACTTAGGCTGGAGTGCAGTGTCATGATCTCAGGCCACTGCAGCCTCAACAGCGTGGCCTCAAGTGATCTTCCCGCCTCAGCCTCAGCCTCCCAAGTAGCTGGGATTACGGGCACGCACCACCACCCTGGCTATTTTTTTTTTTTATTTTTTGTAGAGAAAGGGTTTTTGCCATGTTGCTCAAGCTGGTCTAGAACTCCTGGGCTCAAAGGATCCACCCACTTCAGCCTTCCAAAGACCTGAGATTACAGGCGTGAGCCACCATACCCAGTCTAAAATTATACATTTCTAGTGACATAAATTGGTGTGCTTCTTTGAGGACAGGGACCATGTCTGTTTGTAATGTATCCCTAGTGCTTAGTATAAGTCCTGATATATAGTAGATGCTCGATAAATATTCGCTGAGTAAATAACAACCTCTTTTAGGAAGCAATGTGTTAATATATTGGGAGAATCATAAAGATATTCATGCCCTTTGACCTAGTAAATGTACTACAGAAATGTATTCTGAGAAAATATTTTAGGTCGGGTGTGGTGGCTCACGTCTGTAATCTGAGAACTTTGGGAGGCCAAGGTGGGCGGATCACAAGGTCAGGAGATTGAGACTATCCTGGCTAACACGGAGAAACCCCATCTCTACTAAAAATACAAAAATCAGCCAGGTGTGGTGGCAGGTGCCTATAGTCCCAGCTACTCGGGAGGCTGAGGTAGGAGAATGGCATGAACCCGGGAGGCAGAGCTTGCAGTGAGCTGAGATCGCGCCACTGCACTCCAGCCTGGGCGACAGAATGAGACTCTGTCTCAAAAAAAAAAAAAAAAAAAAAAATATTTTAGTAGAAACCAAAAAGTATGTAGGAATATTGTCTATCTATATTGGCTCCAAACTGGCAAAAAAAATTGAACTACACAACCATGGAAGAATGGTTTAAATGCATAAAAATGAGGAAAACCTAATAAATTGTTACAACTATGAAGTGTCCATTACAATTAGAATTATGAATTAAATGTAAATAGGACCAGAAAATGCCTGGCCTATAGACTAAATCATAATCTGCCCCACCAGACTGTGAACCCAGGATGAAGCAGGACCTTGTCTATCTCACCCTTGCCTTCCAGTGCCTGGCATGGAGCCTTCCTAGGACCATCATCTAACACTAACCACACTTCCCTCTCTTTTTTTTTTTTTTTTTTTTTTTGATACGGAGTCTTGCTGTGTCACCCAGGCTGAAGTGCAGTGGCGATCTTGGCTCACTGCAACCTCTGCCTCCTGGTTCAAGTGATTCTCCTGCCTCGGCATCCCGTGCAGCTGGGATTACAGGCGCCTATCACCATGCCCGGTTGTAGAGACAGGGTTTTGCCATATTGGCCAGGTTGGTCTGGAACTCCTAACCTAAGGTGATCTGCCCGCCTTGGCCTCCCAAAGTACCGGGATTATAGGTGTGAGACACCATACCCGGTCACTTCCCTCTTCTTATTCTTTTTGTCTTAGATGCTCCCAATTTAATTCTAACCACGGGATTAATACTCCATAGAATCAAGGGTCACCTGTGAGCCACCTCCAGTTTACACAAGAGGGATTTTGATCTGTTATTTATTACACAGAGATGGTGCTTCTCTCTGCAAATCCCGTTGGCAGCTGACTAGCAGAGAAAGTCACTTAACCTCTAGGTGACTCAAATTTCTCATCTGGAAACTGCAAAAGATAATACTACCTACCCTGAAGACTCGTAATGAGGATTAAATTAGATAATGTATGCAAAGTGCTTAGCATGGAACCCAGCACAGGATTAATGCTCAATAAATGTTAGCTACTAAATTTTGCATCCTAATGTAACTCTCCAAGGCACTGAAAAGCCCTATTCAAGCTGGTGCTGAGGAATTGGAATTGTGCGTTTTATGGGCTCCCTGTTATAATGATAATGACGTATATTATTTTATGAAGGATGAGGATTATGATTTAATCCCTAGAAATAATCAACAAGATGAAATAGTGAGTCCTTTTTTAATGGTCTCCCTGTACTCTATTAAAAACCAGGAGAGAACAATGAAACACTGTCTGTAAGAGACAGCAGTCCTTATCTCCATTTTGCTCTAATTTAATTAAATTTTTTGGCCGGGCACGGTGGCTCGAGCCTGTAATCCCAGCACTTTGGGAGGCCGAGGCGGGCGGATCACAAGGTCAGGAGATCGAGACCATCCTGGCTAACACGGTGAAACCCCGTCTCTACTAAAAATACAAAAAACTAGCGGGCGAGGTGGCGGGCGCCTGTAGTCCCAGCTACTCGGGAGGCTGAGGCAGGAGAATGGCGTAAACCCGGGAGGCGGAGCTTGCAGCG
>NW_016812542.1:2999022-3010554 GCF_001698545.2 Rhinopithecus bieti
ATTCAGATCTTATATGCTCTTTGAAGGAAGACAAGAAAAAGGAACCTAGAAAATGGAGATCTAGCTAGCAAGAGGTTCCTAGGGCAGCCAACCTGACGCTTCTCAATTCATTTCAAGGCTTCTCAATTCATTTCAAGGCTTCTCAATTCATTTCAAGGTTTAGTTCAAGGCTTAGTTCCTTAGTTCATTTCAAGGCTTAGTTCCTCTGAGTCAGTGGCTAGCATCCCAGCTATACAGCAGTGATTGCTAGAAAAATAAATTTTCATAATATATGTGAAACACCTTTTAAAATGTGACATATGGGGCTAGGCATGGTAGTTCATGCCTGTAATCCCAGCACTTTGGGAGGCCAGGGCAGAAGGACGGATTGAGCCGAGGAGTTCAAGACCGCCCTGGGTAATATAGGGAGACCCTGTCTCTACAAAAAATCAAAAAATTAGCCAGGCATGGTGGTGCACGCCTATAGTCCAAGCTAATTAGGATGCTGAAGTGGAAGGATCACTTGAGCCAGGGAGGTTGAGGCTGCGGTGAGCCTTGTTGCACTGCTACACTCCAACCTGGGTGACCGAACAAGACTTTGTCTCAAAAAATAAAAATAAATAAAATGTGACATATTACTATATATAAATCTAAGTTGATACATTTTGACTATATATAGTTATATATATTTCTGATAATTAAAATAGATAATGTATATGAAAATAGATAACATGTATGATAATCTCCTTATGTTCCATCCAAGTGTATTGCATGAAACATAAAGACTGCATAAGTGTGAATTAAATCAGAACCAATTGAATCTTCAGTCACCTAAGATAATTCTATTGAAAATATACTTTTTTCTTAGTTTCCTATCTTATTCACCTTTGCTTCAAACTTACCTTCATTATTAGCAGGGCCGGTTCTACACCTGTGTCCTGGATTCATCTTCACTATCTTCCAGGGACTTCCCTACATCAAATATCCCCTACTTTCCCTCCATTTTCAGCCTCTCTGTTATCTGAAAAAAATAAGAAAGGACACCCCCACCTTCCTGCTCCCCAGCTCCTGCCGTATCTATCTTGCTTCATGTTCAGGTTCTGCTTAGAGAGGGTACACCAGGTCAAGAAGGGGTGTGATGCCCTTTGGATTCATGCGAGAGAAGCTTGGTCAGAGCTGTTAGCCTGGGAAGTCGGAGGTGGCAGCAGCCAGAAGGAAAAACGCAGTAAGACTGTGTTCTAAGGAAAGTGCTGTGAAGTAAAAACTGTCATTAAACCAAGGGGAAAGTAGAGCCCACCAACGCCTCAAATAAGCAGGATCCCTGTAACCACGGGAACGCAGCTGAAGCAGAAGGTATAGGTGGGTGTGGTGGCTCACGCCTGTAATCCCAGCACTTTGGGAGACCAAGGCGGGTGGGTCACTTGAGGTCAAGAGTTCAAGACTAGCTTGGGCAACATGGCAAAACCCCGTCTACACTAAAAATATAAAAATTAGCCAGACGTAGTGGCAGCTGTCTGTAATACCAGCTACGCGGGAGGCTGAGGCAGGAGAATCCCTTGATTCCAGGAGGCAGAAGTTGCAGTGAGTTGAGATTGTACCACTGTACTCCAGCCTAGGTGACAGAGGGATACTCTGTCTCAAAAAAAACAACAAAAACAAACAAACAAACAAACAAAACAAGGTACAAATCAGTAAGAGAGTTTGCGACTTTTTCCATGAACACAACTGAGGTGTCCACTGCTCTTTCATATTGGATGCTAACCCCAAGGAACATTGTTCGGGTCAAGAGCACGTTAGGGATGAGGACAGGCCACTGCCTCTTCATTTGGGTTTCTTGAAGGTTGATTCTTACTTTCTCTACCCACTTTTTTTCCTTCCCTTCACTCCTCAGTTCACTAGTTGCTAACTTCTTCCCCAACGATTCGATTCCATCATTATCATTATAGTGAGAGGCAAGAAAGATGTGATTCTAGCCAGTGAGCTTCAACATTAAACAGGGTTCTGCTCTACAAAAAAGTGCAGACACACCCTCTCCAAGGTCACCAGTAACCTCACTGCTAGCTCTAATGAAAACTAAGCTTCAGACTTCATGTGACTTCTCTACATCATTTAAAACTCTCCTCTATTGTTTTCCGAGATACTTACTCTCCTAAGCTCCAGTTCCCCACACCTTCCTCTCACTCTCAATTCATTGTTCTTTCTTCTAGTACAATGAGGAGCCAGAGAACAAAGGGGCAGAACTGGTTTGGGGATAGAAAAGGGTTAGTTTATTTTCTGAAAAAAAAAATGAATTTCACTTGCCAGTGTAGATGGCCAACTAGATAAATATATATGATGACAAAGGCCACACCCTAGGAAGGGAGGAATTGAAAAGAGCCTGGATCCTTGATGACAGGGAGCTTGCTTTAAAACCCTGGACTTACTACTTCCTGACTTCTTTTCTTTTTTCTTTCTTTTTTTTTGAGACGGAGTCTCGCTCCATCACCCAGGCTGAAGTGCAGTGGCCAGATCTCAGCTCACTGCAAGCTCCGCCTCCCGGGTTTACGCCATTCTCCTGCCTCAGCCTCCCAAGTAGCTGGGACCGCAGGGGCCCGCCACCTCGCCCGGCTAGTTTTTTGTATTTTTTTAGTAGAGACGGGGTTTCACCGTGTTAGCCAGGATGGTCTCGATCTCCTGACCTCCTGATCCGCCCGTCTCGGCCTCCCAAAGGGCTAGGATTACGGGCTTGAGCCACCGCGCCCGGCCTCCTGACTTCTTTTCATAAGACAGAAATAAACACCTGTTTTTTATGTATTTATGTATTTATGTATTTATTTATTTATTTATTTATTACTTATTTTGAGACAGGGTCTCGCTCTGTTGCCAAGGCTGGAGTGCAGTGGCACGATCTCAACTCACTGCAGCCTCCACCACCCGGGTTCACGCGATTCTCGTGCCTTGGCCTCCCAAGTAGCTGGGATTACAGACACGTATCACCACGCCTGGCTAATTTCGTATTTTTAGTAGAGTTTCACCATGTTGGCCAGGCTGGTCTCAAACTCCTGGCCTTAAGTGATCTGCCTGCCTTGGCCTCCCAAAGTGTTGGGATTACAGGTGTGATCCACCGCATCTGGCCAACATCTGTTGTTTTAAAAAACCACTTATTTGAGTTTTGCAGCCTAATTCTAACTAATGCAACCTTCATTACCTGTCTACAAAATAAAATTCAAACATAACTTGAAAGGCCCCATGACCTGGCCCCTGCTTCCCTTTCTGTTTGGTCTCCTGCCTCAGCCTTTACCCCCTAATTTCTTGTACTTTCTTCTCAGTCACTTCAAGCAACTGTAGTTCTCTGAATATACCATATGCACCTTCACATGTGCTTCCTGGTGCTCATGTGGGTTTAGGGAACAGGTGTCCTGGGTCTGTTTCTACCCTGCCTGAATGGGAGCTTCTGCAAAGATTCCCATTAAGCAAGGCAGTCTTCTAGAGGTTCTGCATCGTGAACCAGGAGACAACAGATGAACTCTTAAAGAGTAAAACCTATCCCAAATAACCCATACAGTACTTCTGAAAATACCAGGCTTGTGCAAAAGTAATTGCTGGTTTTGCCATTAATGGCATTTTTGCCATTCTATATCCATATAAATTAGTTATATCCACAAAATG
Organism: Rhinopithecus bieti; assembly: GCF_001698545.2. Lineage (NCBI taxonomy): Eukaryota > Metazoa > Chordata > Mammalia > Primates > Cercopithecidae > Rhinopithecus > Rhinopithecus bieti. The sequence continues at coordinate 3,002,650 of NW_016812542.1, forward strand.
TAGTTGTTTTCTAATCGTTTTAGTTTGTGTATTCACATAAATCAATCATCTAATTTAAAAAACAGCATAAAAAGGGTTATGTCAAGTAATTGCTTCTCATGTTTGTGGATATAAAAGGGCAACTGTCAAGGGCATTTTTGCCATTAGTGGCAAAACCCGCATTTTTGCACCAACCTAATAAAAGCAAGTATTTTTTAATCCACCAGAGGGAGACAAACAGAAAGAAAACGTGGAAAGAGTCGAAGTAAAGCTGGCACATTTGAAGCTTTCTAGATTATGTAAGATTTAAAGAAAAATGATTAACTCATGCTAATTAATGCTCTCTTAAGATGAAGTCTATTACAATTTAGCCAATTTCACAATTTTTAAATTATTAAAATGTGGTATGTATTTTCCTGGTGTTTGTATCTAGTTGCACTTGGGGTCTATAACGAAAAGGTGCAATAGGAAATTAATAATTTTAAAATGCAAAGGACAAAGCAAAAGCTATGGAAAAGTGGTAAGAGCACTTTGGATTCTAGCTGAGGATCTGTCTCAACCTAATGGTGAGACCAGAGATAAGTCTCCTTACTGCAGAAGCCTCGCTTGTGAAACGAAAGTACTGGATTAAATCATTATAACCAGCAAGGATTGAGTCCTTTCTTTGTGCAAGAGAAATAACCTAATTTAACTCCATAACCTTATAAGGTAGGTACTATGATTATTGCTGTTTTACACATGAGGGAAAGTGGGTTTCCAAGGAGTTAAATAGCTTGCCTGACATTATACAACTATTGGGTCACAGAGTTAAGTTCAGAACTCAGGAAATCCAGCACCATTGCCTGTGCTCTGTACCACTACCCTGTACAATTGTTTTTACAAAGATTCTTTCTGGATCTCAAATGTCTATGGCTTTATAATAAGGACAAGAGTTAAACAAACTGCATGAACCTAAAGGTATTTTAAAATCTGTCATATTTTGTATTTTCCCTTCTAATTTTCTTTTTCTTTCTTTTTTTTTTTTTTTGAGACAGGGTCTCACTCTGTTGTCTAGGCTGAAGGGCAGTGTCATGACCATGGCTCAGAGCAGCCTCAACTTCCCTGGGCTCAGGTGATCCCCCTACCTCAATCTCCTGAGTAGCTGGGACTGCAGGTGCATGCCACCACGCCCAGTTAATTTTTGCTTTTTTTTTTTGTGGTGACGGGATTTCACCATGTTGTCCAGGCTGGTCTCTAACTCCTGGGCTCAAGCGATCCACCTGCCTTGGCTTCCCAAAGCTTTGGGATTACCGGGCCCCTGTGCGTGGCCTCCTTCTAATTTCTAATACACGTTAGACGAAGAGTCTTGCAAGTATCCACTATAAAATGCTTATACTTTTTTTGTATCAGGTCTGGTTGATGAATCTATGAATTCAGTTGTTGTCACTTGGTGAAACTATCTAAATACATTCAGCAATACTGCCAGCGATTTTAAAAGAACAATTATGCTAGTAATTCCTTTTATTATTATTATTATTATATTTTTGAGACAGAGTTTCACTTTTGTTGCCCAGGCTGGAGTGCAATAGCGCGATCCGATCTCGACTCACCGCAACCTCCACCTCCTGGGTTCAAGCAATTCTCCTGCCTCGGCCTCCTGAGTAGCTGGGATTACAGGCATGCGCCACCACACCCGGCTAATTTTGTATTTTTAGTAGAGGCAGGGTTTCTCCATGTTGGTTAGGCTGGTCTCGAATTCAGGTGCTCCACCCCCTTGGCCTCCCAAAGTGCTGGGATTATAGGCGTGAGCCACCACGCCTAGCCTAGTAATCCTTTTTAATATATAAAGAAAAGAACTCAGGGATTAGAAAATATTATGGACTCTTTTTCTCTTTGAGTCATGCTGGTTTCATTCCAGGGAAGATTAGCAAGATTTAACAACCATTGTCAGCCCCAAAGCCTAGTGGGTATCCTATTTTTACATAAAGGAAGCTTGGGTCTTACATAAAGTTTCACTTAGGAAGAACAATTTTTTTAAGGCCTAGTTTGACCTTCAGTCAGTTGTCTTCTTCCCATTGTGCTTTGCCAACATAGCCCAAGGTCATTCTGACATCCTGTTGAAAATGTAGCTGATTCTTCCAAGTAGAATTGTAGGTGTTTTCCTAAAGTGGAGAATGAAAAGCTTCAAGTCACTTACCTTTCAACAAATTTACAAAGAGGTATTAGATGATCTCAATAAGAGTGTTGAGTATGTACAAATCACTCAGCTGTCTGTACTAACCCCAAAATAGTTCATACTCTCATTTCTTTTCAGTGGTACATGTCAATACCAGCAGTGTCTAGGCTGCCTAGAATTGCCTAGAATGACACACGTTTAGTTGTTTTTATAATCAATTTTTAGTTTGTGTATTCACATAAATCAATGTCCTAATTTAAAAAACAGCATAAAAAAGATTGTGTCAAGTAATTGCTTCTCGTGTTCGTGGATATAGAAGGGCAACTGTCAAGTAAGAAGCCACCTGGAATGCAAGAATTACACATCATCTCAGTCTTTCTAGAGGGGAGAGAGGGGAGTTTTTCTTCAGTCTTGTAGCTTCATGAATAATTCCCCCCCCACACCCCATCTACATGTTCTTTACCCGCCTTTACATAAGGCTTCTTTTTTGTCTTTTTTTTTTTTTTGTGTTTAGACCACAGGCTGTTCTCTGATTCACTCAGGGGAAAAAAAAATCTACCATCAGAAAGAGTTCTTGTTTTTTTTTTTTTTTTTTTTTTTTTTTCAGATACAACAGTCTGGGGTACAACAGAGAGTTGAGTGTTCTATTTGGACTAACATTTTCTCAGTTTCCTCTAGGATACAAAGATGAATAAATGATGGCATTTTTCTGTCTTCTGTGATAAACAGTGTTTTCGCAAGCCATGGTGTAGGTTTATGTGGACTTTATGGGTTTCATTTAATTCACATGAAATTATGCTAAAGAATGAGCCCATTCACTGTGTCCTGTATTTCTCCCAGCTGTAGTTCTTTCAACATTATTAATAAGTTTCTGTACTACAAGCATTCCTTAAACCCAAACATCCACTCTAACTGACAGCAACTGGGCCTGGGCCATTTGAGATTATATTCCTAAGAAAATGAAAACAAACTCGTTTTATCAGTTTTCTCCCTTATCCCAGAATTTAACAAGGGCAATGCAAACTGCTATCCTGGAATTTATTCCACTGTTTGAAAGTCTAAAGCAGGACTGTCCAAGATAGTGTGAGCTATATGTGAATTTTAAACCCTCTAGTATCCACTTTAAGAAAAGTAAAAAGAGAAGGGACAATTTATTTTATTTAATTAATCAATTAATTTAATTTTGTAGAGATGTGGGTCTCCCTATGTTGCCCAGGCTGGTCTCGAACTCCTGGGCTTCAGCAATCCTCCTGACTTGGCCTCCTACAGTGCTGAGGTTACCGGAGTGTGACACTGTACTGGCTGATTTTAATAATATATTTTATTTAACCCAATACATCAGAAATATTATCATTTCAATACATAATCAACATAAAAAAATGTTCATGGCCGGGCACAGTGGCTCATGCACTAGTAATCCTAGCACTTTGGGAGGCCAAGGATGGAGGATCACAAGGTCACGAGTTCGAGACCAGCCTGGTCAACATGGTGAAACCCCATCTCTGCTAAAAATACAAAAATTAGCCGGGCATCTGTAATTCCAGCTACTCAGGAGGCTGAGGCAGGAGAATTGCTTGAACCCAGGAGGTGGAGGTTGCAGTGAGCCGAGATGGCACCACTGCACTCCAGCCTGGGCAACAGAGCAAGACTCTGCGTCGGAAAAAAAAAAAAAAAATCAGATATTTTACAGTCTTTCAGGCATTCAGTTAAATTTTTACACTTAACAGCATTTATAAGACCAGCCACATTTTAAGTACCTGATAGCCACAATATTGGATGGCACAGGTCTAAGGGGTCTCTCTCTCTCTCTTTCTCTCATTGCATACAGGAAAGAGATAGCAGGGTCTTAGGATGTGGATTCAAAATGTGTTAAATATCTTAAGAGAACTGCATTCTAACTGGATGAAAACGGCTGGAATTCCCACATCTCCTGATGTCTCTCTGGCCACAAACTTCATGGCCTTTCTGTTCATCTATCTGGTCTTCTGTTGATCTCTGCTGGCAAAGGGCTATGGTTTAAAGCTTTTTGGATTTCAACGTTGGAGCTTACCCTGAACTGATGGTTCTATAATAACCTGATTTTATATGTACCTGACTATGCTGAAATTAATGCTAACTTCAAAATTATTCCATTTGCTTTCTCTCAACTTAAAACCCCCACTCTCTCCCTGTAATTTAGAAGTCTTATCTCAAAAATATATGCCAGTGAAAAGTGCCAAGTCAGCGAAAGGGTGAGGACAAAGGCATAAAAAGAATTGTGTGGGCCGGCCACAGTAGCTCAAGCCTGCAATCCCCAAGACTTTGGGAGGCTGAGGCAGAAGGATCGCTTGAGGCCAGGAGGTGGAGGCTGCAGTGAGATATGATCACACCACTGCACTGTAGCCTAGGTAACAGAGCATGATCCCGTCTGTAAATAAATTAATAAATAGATAGATAAATAAAATAATTGTGGGGACCCCTATTTGATAACTCGTGATCCCTCCCTGAACCACAGTTTAAGGAATGATATTTTTTGCACTCAGCTCGAGAAGAGGTTAAAAAAATGCCTTTAAAAAACATTATAGCATGTTCCTGAGTCCCAGACCAACCTTTCCTTTTTTCTCTTTTGTTCCCTTTTTAACAATTCTCAGTTTCTGGGTAGCTACAAGCCCAGGATTGCACCCAGGATTCTAAATGAGATGTGAGAAACCTTTTACAGAGAGGAACTATTGCTTTGCTCTACAAGGAAATCCCCTGTTTGCAACTAGACCTTTGATGATATTATTATCTAGCCCTAGGGCTCTTTCCTCATTATTTTCTGCAATTCTACCTATTAGGGCTCCATTTAAATGTATCATGGATGCTACTTTGATGCATGACCTTCCAGCTTTGTGGGACTGAATTTCATTAGCCTCCTTTCTGCCCATTTCCCTAAACTCTTTAAATCTTTAGTAATCTGGTCCATTCCTAGAATGTAGCAACTGATACTTCTTCATCACAGATTCATCGGTAAACTTAGCTTCCTACTTCAGGACACAGTAAACTCCATTCTCCCTTTGTTTTAAAGGTACGTAGCGTGGAGTAATTAGAGTGGCACATTGAGGACAGAGGTCTTGCTTTTCTGGGGTGGTACGTGTGCACCTGAATGCAGGCTGCCTGGTCCTGGCTCCCCTGAGCTAAACTCCCTTGCTGACTCTACTCAATGCCTTGGAGTTGTAAAGAGGGCAGGCTGTTTTTCATATTCATAGATAGAGTTTTCTCCTAATTCTGGTCTTCCTACCCTGCTATAACTCTTGGCTCTGGCTAAAGTTTCATTTCTGCTTCTATTTCTAGGGAGGGGAGAAGTTTTCATTGAGAAGTGCAGTAGGCAGCGGATGTGGGGATTCCCTTTCTCCCCACCATCCCGCCCACCCCCTCCATGTGGCCCTCTTTCTCCCCACCACCGACTGTGCTCGGAACAAAGATAAGACTGCTGGGTTTCATAACTCACATGTCTCTCAGGACTAATTTTGACTTATCCAGGTTGCTAGTTTGGCCCAATGCTGTAGGTTGATGCCTCTGTCCCGTTCAGTGACACGAGCTGAGCTTTTAAACCTCTGTGGTCTCACCTCACCTGTTTTTGTGTTTAACCTCAATGGCTGCATCTGTTCAGTGACAGAATGGTAAATCAGGATTTGAATCCAGGCCTTTGTACCCTAGGTTTGCATTCAAGGTAAAAGCTAGGCTTTGAGGAAGATGACCAGACAGTTGTGTATGGTTATGAGAAAGAGAGGGATGGGGAAAGAGACGCAGGCAGGGAGGTCAGAGAAGGTACTGGGACAAGTGTGAAGTAATGAGCAACCTGACTGGCATCAGGGGCAGAAACAAGGCAATTGTTGTGACAGACATTTTGAGGTTGAGGATCAATATAACTTGGCAAACTGATTTTACAGTGGAGGTGGGGAAGAGAAAGGTGACTGGCTGGCACTTTTAGGTCACAGAACAAGCATCATGAGGCCCAGTCAAATCAATTAAACTTCTTTGATTCTATTTCTTCATGTGGGAACTGATGGGGTTGAACAAAATAATGTCAGGTACATTCTAGAAACAGAACCAGGGTTCCTTGGCTTTCATCATTGTCTGTACTCATTCTCCTCAAGTAGACAGCATTAGGCAATGTTCATCACTTAAGGTTTGATCTCAAGACTTTGGTCAGGCTTTGGATGGCACAGTGTCACCCAAGAGATATGGTCTGTGGGCTGCCATGAAAACACACCAGAAGTATCTCTCGCTTCTTTCACGTAGATGTTAAGGGTGAGGCTCCAGGGTACATTGCCTGGGCTTGAATTCCAGCTCCACCGCTTATTAGCTGCCTGGCATTAGGCAACTTAATTAACTTCTCTATGCCTCAGTTTCCTCCTCTGTAAAATTGACATAATAATAGTGCCTATCTCACTGGGTTGTTATGAGGATTCGATGAGATAGTACATTTGCCTGACACACAGCATTATACATTTAGCTATTATCATTTCATATTTCTTGGTTCCTGAAATCCCACCATTTATGATTTATCTAATAGGACATTTAATTGTTCCTTCAAGAAAAAAACAAAACAGGAAAAAAAAAAAAAAAAAAAAGGAAGCCATTTTGCCGAAGTCACAGTATGAATGAACTAATCAGAGACATTCTGATGGGAGTGAGAACAAACTTTAATCATGGGGAATCGTTGGACATGGTGTGGGGCACTGGTGCTGACGAGGAAAGCAGGCCTGGAGGAGGGGCTTGGGTTTAGGCAGTCAGGCCACAGCAGGAGAGCGCCAGCCTCCAGGGGGAGGAGAGGATGGCACTGCATGAAGGGAGAGGGCACAGAACAAGGAGGGGAAGGTGCCAAGGTTACTTTGGCTCTCCATTCACTGCCAAGGTGTGAAGAGCTCTGAGGAGAAATGGTCACAGTCCTTGGGAAGCCAGGGTCCCTGCTGCCCCCATCCTTCTCTTTCTTTCACCCTCCCCATGGGACTGGACAGCAAGGAATGCAAACAGACCTGTTCTCTCACTGCCTCTGAAAAGAGTGAAAAAGCGCTGCAGTGGCAGCTGAGGGAGAACCGAAGAAAGGGCCCCTTGTGGTCAGCATCTCCCGTAGCTTGGGCACTTTGCCTTCCACTATCATCCTCCACCAAAAATAAATGGGAGCAGGTTGAAGAGCGACCCAGTATGCTTCAACCCACTTCGGGGCTTCCCAGTGAGACTTTAAGTCTTTTGAGGGCAGAAACCATATGTCACATTGTCTACCACAGCATCTGGGTCACTTGCTGAGCAGGTTCTGACCCAAGGCCGGTCTGGACGAACAAAAGCATGAATAACTCTCCAGACAAGTAAGTATAGTTTGTCATAAGAATTACAAAAGAGAATAAACCCTTTGTTTCTTGTTCCTAGAAACTTGAAAACAGCCCTCCCAGGTTTATTTGGTTTTTAATAATGCCCACAAAGAAACATTTTAACTCCTCAGATATAGCTACTGGTGTCTGAATTCTAATAGCTTGTTCCAATTGCCACCAGTCTCTATTTTTATAATGTTTAACATTGAACATGTAGAATCAAATGTTTCATCTTCTCTTTGGTGTTATTTTCCTTTTAAAATATTTTATTATTGGCCGGGCGCGGTGGCTCAAGCCTGTAATCCCAGCACTTCGGGAGGCCGAGAAGGGCGGATCACGAAGGCCAGAGATTGAGACCATCCTGGCTAACACGGTGAAACCCCGTCTCTACTAAAAAAATACAAAAAACTAGCCGGGCGAGGTGGCTGGCGCCTGCAG
>NW_016812542.1:3010832-3024074 GCF_001698545.2 Rhinopithecus bieti
GTGTATTATTTTAAATAATTTTTATTTTATTATATATATATTTATTTATTTTGAGATGGAGTCTTGCTCTATCACCAGGCTGGAGTGCAGTGGTGCAGTCTCGGCTCACTGCAATCTCCGCCTCACGGGTTCAAGTGATTCTCCTGCCTCAGCCTCCTGACTGAGTAGCTGCGATTACAGATGTGCACCACCACACTTGGCTAATTTTTGTATTTTCAGTCAAGACGGGGTTTCACCGTGTTGGCCAGGCTGGTCTCGAACTCCTGACCTCGTGATCTGCCCGCTTCGGCCTCCCAAAGTGCTGGGATTACAGGCATGAGCCACTGCGCCCAGCCATAATTTTTGTTTTAAACATTCTTGTTTTATACCTGGGATTCAAAGAATCATGTAGGGCCAGGCATGGTGGCTCATGCCTGTAATCCCAGCACTAAAGCTGAGGAGAGGGTTGCTTGAGGCAAGGCGTTTGAGACCAGCCTGGGCAACATAGTCAGACCCTGTTTTTACAAAAAAAAAAAAAAAATTAAAAATTTAGCCAGGTGTGGTACTATGCACCTGTAGTTCAATCTACTCAGGTGGCTGAGGTGGAAGGATTGCTTGAGCCTGGGAAGTCGAGGCTGCAGTGAGCCATGATCACACTACTGCACTCCAGCCTGGGCAATAGAGTGAAACTCTGTCTCAAAAAAAAAATAATATAATAAAATAAAGAATCATGCAAACTTATATGAGGTAGTAGTGGGGGAAAAGTCACATGTTTTGTATTTATATAGACTTGAATTTAAATCCATGTTTTACTATACCCAGAATGCAATCTTGGGGAAGTTACTTAACCCTTCTGTGCCTAAGTCTTCTCATCCGTAAAATGGGATAGTAATAGTTCCTACCACATGGGGTTGTTGTAAGGATTATATGGGTTAATGAATATAAACCAGTTGGCATATGTAAGTTGTTAGTAAACGTGACTTCCTTTTTCTACCACTATAAAGATTTCCATGGTAGTCAGGCTTCTGCTGCAATAATGCTGCATAACAAATACTTCCAAAATTTCAATGGCTTCTGGTAACATTCACTTCCTTGGTTACAGGTCTGAGAGTTGGCTGGGGTGGCTCTATTTCAGGCTGCTGGTGAGATTCAGGTCAACTTCATGAGTCCTTCTTTCTGGGATCAGGTTGAAGGGGCAGTGGTTACATGGAGCAAGATCATTTAGAACCTCTGCTCTTAACACATTTGCTTTCATTCCATTGGCCAAGCCCAAAGTCAGTGGAGCAAGAAGGTGCAGGAAAAAGGAAATGGCTATTTGCTGAATAGTAATCTAATTTGTCACAACCGAGAGTTTAATATTTATAAATTTCTGAATTATATATCAACAAAGAGAATGAGAAAACCTAGATCAAGTGCCCGTAACTATTCTCTTCCTAATATTTTAGGGGAAAATAAATCAATCAATCTAGAATTCAATTTTTGGCTGGGCACGGTGGCTCATGCCTGTAATCCCAGGGCTTTAGGAGGCCTAGGAGGGTGGATCACTTGAGGTGAGGAGTTCGAGACCAGACTGGCCAACATGGCAAAACTCCGTCTCTACTAAAAACAAAAAAATTAGCCAGGTGTTGTGGTGTGGCATGTGCCTGTAATCCCAGCTACTCGGGAGGCTGAGGCAGGAGAATCACTTGAACCTGGGAGGCAGAGGTTGCAGTGAGCCGAGATCATGCCACTGCATTCCAGCCTGGGTAATAAGAGCGAAAACTCCGTCTAAAAAAAAAAAAATTGAATTCAGTTTTAAGGATGCTTTCCACATATTGCCAAGTATTACAGAATTTCGCTTTACTTGGGCTCTGGTCCTAGCCCGCCAATGGGTCTGTAGGCTGCCAGTGGGTCACGCACATTCATACTTTCCCTCTCTAGGGAAAAGTGGCCAGGTGGTCTCTCTGGCCCCAGACGTTCTGTTTTTGGACAGAAGATACAGTGCCTGCTTTGAGAAGAAATAGGAATACCCAAAATACAGAGGAAGGAATGTTTATGTTGTCCTATCTCTACCAAAACTTAGCACAGGGAAGTGGTTCTATACACAGGTGCAAAGGCCAGACTGCCTAGGTCTGAATCCTGGCTCTGCCACTTACCTTGGGCACCTTAGGTAACCCCTCTGAAATCTGTAAAATGATGATTTAAAATGGTATCTACTTCATAGAGCTTTTGTCAGAATTAAACAAATTATTCATCAAAAGTAGTTAGAACAGGCCAGGCACAGTGGCTCATACCTGTAACCCCAGCACTTTGGAAGGCTGAGGCAGATGGATCAGGAGGTCAGGAGTTTGAGGCCAGTCTGGCCAATGTGGCGAAACCCCATCTCTACTAAAAATACAAAAGATAGCCGGGCATGGTGGCGTGCGCCTGTAGTCCCAGCTACTTGGGAGGCTAAGGCAGAAGAATCGTCTGAATTTGGGAGGTGGAGGTTGCAGTGAATGGAGATTGTGCCACTGCACTCCAGCCTGGGTGACAGAGTGAGCCTCCATCTCAAAAAAATAAAATAAAATAAAAAGGAGTTAGAACACTGCCTGATACCCAGGAAATGTTACAGCAGTGTTATTCATTACCTTTGTTAAACAGTTTAAAAGTTTGAGGTATTATTTTGCTCCTTAAAGAAGCACTAAATGATTTCTGATCTACAATAGCTCCTTTTCATTTGTCAGGGAAACACTGTCTATTAATTAGTAAGAAAGGAATTCTAAGTCTATTGTCTTAGAAGTAATTGAATCATTAGCTTCTCCAGTAGCTTCAAATTGTGGATAATAACCAGAGACTATTTAAGAGAGTGCGATTACTTCAGCCTTCGTCAGTCCGTTGCAGTTCCATCTAACTGTATATTTTTGTTTTTCCTTAACTATTAGTGTTAGTAAAGAAAACTAATCAAAAAGAGTATCAGGCACCCTCATTAGTTTGGTTTATTGCTTTACGGTCTTACCTTCTTTGACCTTTGATTGTTTCTTTACTCACCTTCTACTTTCATTGACTATATTATTTAAAAAATAATTATACCATTATTTTCATTTCATATTGTGAAAAGTATTTAGGGAACTGGTCCTCTAAATACTTAACTGATGATTATTTGCTATTATTAACAGTTTTATGAAATTCCCAGTTTCATTTTCATAATTACCATTTTACTATTTAGCATATTTATTTTAAATGAAATAATCTAATAAAACAGTGTTTCTCCAACAAAGCATAAAACTTTATGGTAACTGGCTACTTTCTTAATCTTTCAACTGAATAAAAATTTTTATGTTTATTTATGAGATTTTGCTTCCTTTCGTGAAATAAAGACCTAATGAGCACAAAAATGAAGTCTTGATGCTCATGAAATCATGATAAATGTCATCACCTTTTTCCTTACTTCCTGTCAAATGTCTGCCCTCCCATGCACACCCACACTCACCACCAACTACAGGGACTCACCAGTGTCCTGTGCTATGTTCAGCAGGCCAGGATGCGCCATGAATATACATGGTGAGGGGATACAGGGCTGTAACCCAGGAGCTCAGAGAGGCCAGGAGGAAACCAAACACCAAATCCTAGCTGTCCTAGCTCCTAGTCATGGCATTGCTGCCAAAGACGCCAAATGCTGTGAGGGGTTAACTACTATCACAACGTTCACCTCTTTGCATTCTCACAAACACCCCAAAACTTGCAGACACCTCATCGCACAACTCTTGCAGAAAAGTGCCAGGGGGCAGTCTTCACATACTGCCCAGCAGCTCTGTGAACTTGCTCTCATGTGTCCAACCTCTATCTCTAACTCTAGCCCTACCTCTTCTACCTTCTCCTGGTTAGCTTTTGTAGAGACTAAAAAATTAAATGCAATTAACCAGAACCCTCCGGTGACTAGCATTTTCTCGAGTTTAGAAAAGATGAGAATGAAAGCTCAAGCAAGCTGCAGAGACATGGCCTCTGCTTTCAAAAGCTGTCTGAAACTTTCAGATCTATAAAGAAATTTGACTTTCTGTAAAAGACCTTTGTATATGTTAATCATGGACACTAAGGATCATAAGGTCTGAATATCCCAAAATGTTACTATCATAGCCTATCTACACAAGTCCTATGCAGCAATAATATGGTCTGGATTTCTGGCAATCTACTAAATATATAACTGATATGGTTGATTTTAAACCTGTGAAAGACCAATCATATAAATGCACTTAAATATCAGGAAAAACAAATCTTCTGTAAGATTATGTCTATATTTTGGTATTGGAATAAGTGGTTATTATAGGTATATATCTAACTGATGCAGGTATCTTGTTTATTTATTTTATTTTATTTTATTTTATTTTATTTTATTTTATTTTAGACCGAGTCTCACTTTGTCACCCTGGTTGGAGTGCAGTGGCACGATCTCGGTTCACTGCAGCCTCGACCTCCCAGGCTCAGGTGATCCTCTCACTTCAGCTTCCTGAGTAGCCGGGACTACAGGTGTGTGCCACCATGCCTGGCTAATCTTTTTATTTTTTGTAGAGGTGTGGTTTCACCATGTTGCTCAGGCTGATCTTGAACTCCTAAGCTCAAGCAATCTGCCCACTGCCTTGGCCTCCCAAAGTGCTGGGATTACAGGTGAGCCACCATGCCCAGTTGATATCTGTATTTTTTTTTTTTTTTTTTGAGACAGAGTCTTGCCCTGTCGCCCAGGCTGGAGTACAGTGGCTCGATCTCAGCTCACTGCAACCTCCACCTCTCGGGTTCAAATGATTCTCCTGCCTCAGCCTCCTGAGTAGCTAGGATTACAGGCGCCCCCCACCATGCCCAGCTAATTTTCGTATTTTTAGTAGAGATGGGGTTTCACCATGTTGGCCAGGCTGGTCTCCAACTCCTGACTTTGTGGTCCACCTGCCTCAGCCTCCCAAAGTGGTAGGATTACAGGCATGAGTCACTGCACCTGGCTGTATTTTTTTTTTTTTTAAACAAATCTATTGAGTTCATTGGTCTCACAAAGTCTATCTAGGCTTTTGGTTACTAAACTGGAAAACCAATATTTTTGCAAAATGAAATGGAAATTAATAATTAGTTATTTGAAAGTACTATGTATCCAAGAATAAAACCACACTCAAAGATTAATCAAGAAAAGCTATGAAAGCTTCCATTACACATACAGGAAATTGAAATCCTGAGAATCCTCTTTATAGATTTTCTTAAAAGGAAGCATACAGCTCAATCGGAACCTGTTATCTTCAGTACACACTGAATGCTAGGAGAAGGTGGCAGGAGAAATCTAAGCTATTAGACCTTCTTCACCTTGGAGCCACTACTGATTCCTCAGTTCCTGGATTGATGTACCCAGGACACCTTTAGTCTGGGTCTTTCTTTAAGCCTTCATATGAATCCTTAAATCATTTACAATGATCTCTCATTTTTTAAAAAAGTCAAAAATGCATCATCACCCAATACCACTCCAACAGCATTAAAGTAAATTATTTTAATTTTCTTTTTCGTTTCTTTTTTCTTTTTTTGAGCCAGTGTCTTGCTCGATTGCCCAGGCTAGAGTGCAGTGGTGCGATCTCAGCTCACTGCAACCTCTGCCTCCCGAGTTCAAGCAATTCTCCTGCTTCAGCCTCCCGAGTATCTGGGATTACAGGCGGGCACCACCACACCCTGCTGATTTTTGTATTTTTAGTAGAGACAGGGTTTCACCATGTTGGCCAGGCTGGTCTCGAACTCCTGACATCAGGTGATCCACCTGCCTTGGCCTCCCAAAGTGCTGGGATTACAGGCGTGAGCCACCATGCCCAGCCAATTATTTTAATTTTCTAGGTTTGAATGATTTATAATTTTACATGTGCTATTTAATATCTATTAATGAAAGTTCAAGTATACAAACTAATTCCTCTCTTTCTTTCTTTCTTTCTTTCTTTCTTTCTTTCTTTCTTTCTTTCTTTCTTTCTTCCCTCCCTCTCCCTCTGCCCCCCCCCCCCCACCTTTTTCTCTCTTTTCTTTTCTTTTTTTGTGATAGGGTCCTGCTCTATCACCCAGGCTGGAGTGCAATGGCTCAGACACAGCTCACTGCAGCCTTGACCTCCTGGGCTCAAGCGATCCTCCCAACCTCAGTCTCCTGAGTGGCTAGGACTATAGGTGCATTCCACCACACTCAGCTGATTTTAAAATTTTTTGTAAAGACAGGGTCGCACTATGTTGCTCAGGCTACAAACTAATTTCTTAACACACTGCTATCTTTCTCCATAAAATAAAATTAAAGTATAACTACTTACACTAAAACACACACACACAAACTTCCACACTTTTCCTTCACCCTCAAATCCAAAAGAATTTAAAAGAAATTGAATATTTATTTATTCATAAATAAATGAATATGAAATCTGCTCATTATGCTCATTATTTTAAAAGGACATTTAGTGAACATCTCCCAGCTCTCTCCTCTCCATAGGCTACCACATTTGCCTTTTTACTGTCCTTCCAAAGATAATTTCTGTGTGTGAGTGTGTATGTACATGCACACTCACACATTTATATAAAATGGTGTTTCAATTAGGAATTTTTTGTATTTATATTTTTTCATTCATGAAAGTCATAAACTGCTTAATTGTGTAAAATGTCATAAAAATCATGACACTTCGGCTGGGAGTGGTGGCTTATGCATGTAACCCCAGCACTTTGGGAGGCTGAGGCAGGTGGATCACTTAAGGTCAGGAGTTCAAGACCAGCCTGGCCAACATGGTGAAACCCCATCTCTACTAAAAATACAAAAATTAGCTGAGTGTGGTGGCGCCCACCTGTAATTCTAGCTACTTGGTAGGCTGAGGCAGGAGAATCGCTTGAACCCTGGAGGCAGAGGTCGCAGTGAGCAGAGATCATGCCATTGCATCCAGCCTGGGTGACAGAGAGAGACTCAATCTCAAAAAAAAAAAAAAAAGAAAAGAAAAGAAAAAAACAAAACGAAAATCATGACACTTGTTTGTAAATGCCCTAATGCCCTTTCCGTGAAGCACTACATTTAATTGAATGCACTGGGTTGCCTAACTCATATGCCACAGCAGCTTTTTCAGTTCTAAAATGCTGCCCTGGTTTCAGGGTTCATTTTACTATTATCTCCTGACTCTCAGCCCTTAAAATCCTCTGTTCCAATGCAAATATCGTCAGGATTCAAAATAGAAAAAAAAAAAGTTAAAACATTCCCTCCCTAGTTAAAATCACCCTTCTCTTAGCAGACTGTTTGCTTTCCTTTAAGATATGTTGGATGTTTGAGAACTTGTCGGGGACATATCAGTCCCTGATCGCCAGTAGTTAATTATCCGTACTGCGAATGTGTTCATGGAAGTTCTAGTGAACTGTCTAATCCTTCAATGATGGTGTTGGGTGGAGAAAGCCATGGCACATGCTGCCACCTGCGGAGCCGTGGGAGGAGTTGTAAAATGCACTGAGAAGAAGGAAGGATTCGAACACCAGCCAGAAGAACTCAGATTTGATGATGCTGTCAGCCGGGAGCTGTTGAAGATTTCTGAGTAAGGAAACATCAGAGAAGGACAGCAGGTCCTCGAATAACATCGTTTTGCTCAATGTTATTTCATTATAATGTTTTGTTTTTTAAACAGGTTCTCACTGTTGCCCAGGCTGGAGTGCAGCAGTGTGATCACAGCTCACTGCAACCTCGGCCTCCCAGGCTCAGGTGAGTAGCTAGAACCATAGGCACATGCCACCAGGGCTGGCTAATTTTCGCATTTTTTTTTCTGTAGAGAAGAGGGTCTCACTATGTTGCCCAGGCTGGTCTCAAACTCCTGGGCTCAAGTAATCTGTCCACCTTGGCCTCCCAAAGTGCTGGGATTATAGGCTTGTGCCACCATGCCTGGCTGCGTCATAATGTTGATGAAAAAAAAAATGGATTCCCGGATGGGGCCACAGTCTGTGCGGAGTTCGTATGTGCTCCCCATGCCTGCGTAGGTTGTCTCTGGGTACTGTGGTTTCCTCCCACATCCCAAAGGTTTGCATGTAAGGTTACTGGCATGTCTATATGGTCCCAACGTGAGTGTGAGTGTGTGAGTGCTCCCTGCATGGGAGTGGAATGTAAGTGGGTGCTCTTCCCTGCATGGCAGTGGAGTGTGGGTAAATGTTCCCTGCATGGGAGTGGAGTGTGGGTGTGAATGCTCCCTGCGAAGGGATGATGGCCTGTCCAGGGTGGGTTCCCACCTGGCCCCCTGGGCTGCTGGGATGAGCTTTCAAGGTTTAATATCAGAAGTGCTTTGGTCTTTATTTAGAAGTTTGGTGATGTTTTCGTGACCAGGAATATGCCATAGGAACGTCACTCTTCGTTTGTATCAGTTAACCTGTGGTAGAATTGGTTTTGCTACATATTGTTTCACTTAAAGTCACAGTTTCCAAGAACTTATCAATGACATGAAATGAGGACTTACTGTAGTGATATTTTACTTGGAAAATATTCTCCTCTGGATTAGAGCAATATTGAGTGGAAAGGGCTAATATTTTGAAGTGATGAAGCCTTGGGCTTCAGTACCAGCATGAAAATGTGGACATTTTGAAAAAATACAGATAGGACTTCATGACGAAGCAGATATGGAGATTAGGAAGAGAAATGAGTCAATGATGACGGCAGGGCTTTGAATGAGCAGGACTGGGGGCATGGGAGCACCATAGGCAATAGGGAAGTCAGAAAGGAGGAACTAGGCTTTCCGTAAGGAAGATGATAAATTTGGTTTTGGAAATGCCGATTTTGAGCCAAAAAGTTCAGTGAAAAGTTGAAGATATCTATCTTCAACTATAGCTAGCTAGCTAGATCGGTAGAAAGGAGCTAGGGCACAAGCAAAAGGATGGGATTGGAGATTTTATGTGTATATATCTTTTTATCATGTAATATTTCAAATACATCAAATGTAAATCAAATAGTAATGAACTTCCATGGCCCATCATCTGACTTTAATAATGATAAACTCCTGACCAATCTTGTTTCATCCACAGTCCTTACCCTGTATTATTCTGAAGCAAATTCTAGACATGGAGATAGGGCTTTTAAAGTATGAAGCACAGAAAGTATAGATTTGGGGAAGACCTCAGAGAACCTTAAAGCAAACTTTCTCATTTTACAGTTGAGCAAAGCTAAAGATTAGAGAAGTAATTAATTTGCCCTAATTGAAAAAACAAAACTCGTAGAGCTGTAAACGGAACCCAGTTATTTGCAAACAGCTTTGCCAAGGGGTCTTTCTGCGATGAAATGAGGAAAGTAAAGTTGATGTGCAAAGTTTTCAAAGCTAAAATTTATTTGTAAGTTACTATTTGTAAACATTACAAACATAAACACTCGTCTTATGCTTTGTTTGTAATTCTGTCCTATATCATCACACATACAACACATTATAAAATATAAAATACATTCTCACACTAACAGCAGAACAAGAGAACTGCGTTTACTTAATTATCCATGGGTTGGTTTTCATACCGTGGCCCTAGAGCCTCTGGGGTCATTGTAAGTATGCCTTGGCGACAACAAAAGAGTCCTATCTGTCCGGAGTCAGTTTACTGGTGGCTGCCAGGAAAGTCACCTTGGATGACACTGTACCTCTTGTACCACACCTCTGTTTATAGAGTAAAGTTCGTATTGATTGTGGTGAGTAGAATGTGTAACAAGGCAATAAGAGATGTGTTGATATTAATTCCAGAGAAGGGCACAACCCAAATAATATTCAGCTGTCAGAAGAAAATAGTGTCGTTTTACCGGAAAATATGACAGATCGTGGATCCAGCTTAGATTTATTAAATTAATCAGTGAGTCACAGTTTAAATATGTGGCAATGTTCTTTGCAAAGATGTTATGAAACCAAAAAAAGAAAGAAAGAAGGAAAAAAAAGAACCCACTTTGACTTGTTGGAAAAAAAGGTGATTTAAAAAATGTGCTTGGGGCTGGGCATGGTGGCTCACGCCTATAATCCTAGCACTTTGGGAGGCCAAGGTGGGTGGATCACCTAAGACGCGGAGTTCAAGACCAGCCTGACCAATATGGTGAAACCTTGTTTCTACTAAAAATACAAAAATTAGGCCAGGTGTGGTGGCTCACGCCTGTAATCCCAGCACCATGGGAGGCCAAGGTGGGCAGATCACCTGAGGTCAGGAGTTCAAGACCAGCTTGGCCAACATGGTGAAACCTCATTTCTACTAAAAATACAAAAATTACACCAGTGTGGTGGCTCACGCCTGTAAACCCTTTGGGAGGTCGAGGTGAATGGATCACTAGGTCAAGAGATGGAGACCATCCTGGCCAACATGGTGAAACCCTGTCTCTACTAAAAATACAAAAATTAGCTGGGCATGGTGGCACGTGCCTGTAGTCCCAGCTACTCAGGAGGCTGAGGCAGGACAATCGCTTGAACCTGGGAGATGGAGGCTGCAGTGAGCTGAGATCACGCCACTGCACTCCAGCCTGGCAACAGAGTGAGACTCCGTCTCAAAAAAAAAATCGGCTGGGCGTGGGCATGGTGGTATGTGCCTGTCCCAGCTACTTGGGAGCCTGAGGCAGGAGAATCACTTGAACCTGGGAGGCGGAGGTTGCAGTGAGCCGAGATAAAGCTGCTGTACTCCAGCCTGGAGAGCAGAGTGAGACGCTATCTCAAAAAAATAAAGTAAAAGTAAACAAAATAAAAAATGTGCTTGGTATTAGAAACACTAACAGAATGGCATTAAAAGTATCTCATAAAGTGGCACTGAATATTCCAGAATCTAAAAGCCACTCCTTAAGGTGTTTGATATATAAAATATGTTTGTTGGCTGGGCACGGTGGCTCACGCCTATAATCCCAGCACTTTGGGAGGCCGAGGCGGGCAGATCACCTGAGGTCAGGAGTTCGAGACCAGCCTGACCAACATAGTGAAACCCTGTCTCTACTAAAAATACAAAAATTAGTTGGGCATGGTGGCACCTGCCTGTAATCCCAGCTACTTGGGAGGCTGAGGCAGGAGAATCACTTGAACCTGGGAGGCAGAGGCTGCAGTGAGCCAAGATCACGCCATTGCACTCCAGCGCAGGCAACAAGAGCAAAACTCCATCTCAAAAAAAAAAAAAAAAGATGTTTGTTTCAATCTGGCAATAAAGCAACCAATTCAGTATTTTTATCATATAATACAGTTACTGTAAAACAAATGTCTGAGAGTGTATGTGATTAGTTTTTTTAGCTGTTAAAATTTTAAACTGTATGGTAATTCTCACAAAAATCTATTATTTACAATTTTATAATACAGTACATTAGTGTCCTTTCTTGGAAAGAATGGTCTCTTATTCAGAGAGTAAGTCCTTCTGTCTTGTTTAGTACTACATGTTTTTTCTTTCATGAACTAATGATAGGTGGTAGCTTTTTAAAAATAACATCTTTAATTGGGAAAAAAATACTGGCAACACTGAGACCAATGTTTTAAAAAAGTTTAATGTTCTGCTCTGTAAAATACATGATTGAGGAAATCACTGCATTGCTGCACCCCAGACAACAGAAGAGCAGACATGTGAGACAAGGAAGAACTTGCCAAAAGAAAGCTCTTAAGGAATGAGAAGCAGAAGTCAAGATTCAGAGAGGCAGGAAGAACCAGTAAGAGGAGCTTGAAGATTGTGTGGCGAGAGGGAAGTAAGGGGAAGGGCACTGATAGCCGGCTTCTGCCCTATTGGGTATATTTGACATATGCAACTGCGCTTAACTCTCTGCTCTTTCCTCCACCTCTATCTCATCACCTGGCCTTAAGAAAGTGAGGGTTTGAGGAAGAGTGGCCCACAATGACCAATGCAATAAAAAAGTTTCAAGTGAGAGCTGGCAGAACATGCGATTTAAGAAGGTCCACAGAGACCACTGGAAGATCATGTACGTACAGTCGTGGGAACAGAAGCCAGACTGCCAGCAAATTAAGTAAACCAGTGGGGTTATATTATAGCTAATTTTTTTTTGCATTACTACAGTCTCTCAAATATTATTATTTTTGTTAAAATAATAGTCTCCTTTCCAGAACTTTGACAGGCAGAGGCAGGAAGATCATTTGAGGCCAGGAGTTTGAGACCAGCCTGAGCAACATAGTGAGACCTTATCTCTTCAAAAAATAAAAAAATTAGTTGGGTGTGGTGGTGTATGCCTGTGGTCCCAGCTACTTGGGAGGCTAGGTGGGAGGATTGCTGGAGCCTGGGAGATTAAGGCTGCATGAGCCATGATCACGCCACTGCACTCCAGTATGGGATGACAGGGTGAGATGCTATCTCAAAAAAAACACACACACACAAAACTACTTATCCTGTAAATGCTGTTTTTCTGGCCGTGCCACCTTTATTTGTAAACAAGTTAGTCTAGTGAAAAAACTGCCCTTTTCTCTAGTAATTATTATGAACACTTTTAAGGCATTTAGTATACATAAGTATTGTGCTAAAGCTTCTTTTAGCCTCTCAATGCACTTTTGCCACTGCACCCTGGGGCCTTACTAGTTGCCTTATCCTTGTTCCCTTGAAATCAAACATACTTACCACTCAGCAGTTAGAAGCAGAGAGCGAGCCAGAATCCTGCGGGTTCATACACTCTTTGTGGAACGTCTTTCTTTCCTTTGGGTGGGGACAACACTAAGAAATTACCTATACAGGGACTCCTTAGTTAGCAAAATCTCACCCACACGTGGAGAGGATGCTGAGTCTACAAGGCTTGGTTAAGTGTCTACATTTGTGTAACATACTATCTAAATTTCCCAACTAATTCGATGCTAAAGGTTTTTAAATAATCAAAGTATAGATGTATCAAAGTCAAGCACTGGAAGGATGCACTTATATCTTTCCTTCATTTAAAACTATTAATTGAGGCCTGGCGCGGTGGCTCACGCCTGTAATCTCAGCACTTTGGGAGTCCGAGGCGGGTGGATCACGAGGTCAGGAGATCGAGACCATCCTGGCTAACACGGTGAAACCCCGTCTCTACTAAAATACAAAAAATTAGCCGGGCGTGGTGGTGGGCGCCTGTAGTCCCAGCTACTTGGGAGGCTGAGGCAGGAGAATGGTGTGAACCCGGGAGGCAGAACTTGCAGTGAGCCAAGATCGCACCACCGCAGTCCAGCCGGGGCGACAGAGTGAGACTCCATCTCAAAAACAAAAACAAACAAACAAAAAACCTATTAATTGAATTAGCAGGGCAACATTCATTCAATAACACAACATTATTTTGATAAGTAGCCCATCTTAAATATTTTTTAAAAAGTATTAACCAAGCAGAAGGTACAACTGAGA
>NW_016812542.1:3028553-3031833 GCF_001698545.2 Rhinopithecus bieti
AGGGAAATAAATACAATATACTTATATAAATTTTATTAAATTAAAAAATATCTTAAATATATTTTTAATTCATGTACATTTCCATTTACGCAAACCATAAAGTAACAATTTTTGCTGACTATACACAAAAAAAATTATTCAAGTGGCAGAGAAAATCATTTTTGAGAGTTACTTTTATCATGTTTTCTGATAATATCCATAAGATTAGCTCCTGTAACCAGATCATTCTGTGTCTGTTTATCTTTCTGTTGTTCCTTTCTCTTCTGGTCATGAAGGTATGGGGAATTTAATAACTGGGGGGGAAGAATGGATCCTGTGGGCTTTACTCGTTTTGCGATATCCCAGAAGAGTCTTTTTGAATTATTATTGATGAAAGTAATTGCTGTTCCATTTTGACCTAATCTTCCTACTCTTCCAACCTGAAATGAAATGCAAAGAACATTTTCAAGATGTCCATGTAAAATCTTAGTGTCTTTTGAAAGAAAATGAATACTATTACTTAAAGTAGCATTACTGGCCAGGTGCAGTGGCTCACGCCTGTAATCCCAGCACTTTGGGAGCCGAGGTGGGTGGATCACCTGAGGTCAGGAGTTTAAGATCAGCCTGGCCAACATGGCAAAATCATGTCTACTAAAAACACAAAAATTAGCTAGGCGTGGTGGCACACACCTGTAAATCCTAGCTACTTGGGAGGCTGAGGCAAAAGAATCGCTTGAACCCAGGAGGCGGAGCTTGCAATGAGCCAAGATTGTGCCACTGCACTCCAGCCTGGGTGACAGAACAAGACTCCATTTCAAAAAAAAAAAAAAAAAAGTAGCTTTACTAAGATTAGCCTTCATCTAGACAGCATTTTTTGAATTATGCATCTCAATATATCTGTGAAATCAATTTAGTGGGCCGCCATCAGCATGTTAATGAAACAGACCAAAGAGAAAATAAGAGTGATCACATAAAATAAAAGTAAGTATCATTTGTGAAACCTGTGTTTTAGTTATATCTGTATGGGTGGTGTTTGGGGGTAATGACATAAAGATTTTTCTTATTGTAGGTGGGTTAAGGTCAAAAAATTTTGAAAGCTCCTGCATTAAGAGCAAGAGGACTATTTACTGCCAAGCCTACTTAAGAGGCCTTGAAATGTGAAATTTATAATAAATAATTTTTGCATAAAGTTACTTCTCTCTTTTTTTTGAGGCGGACTCTCACTCTGTCGCCCAGGCTGGAGTGCAATGGTGCAATGTCGGCTCACTGTAACCTCCGCCTCCTGGGTTCAAGCAATTCTCTGCCTCAACCTCCCGAGTAGCTGGGATTACAGGCACCCGCCACCACACCTGGCTAATTTTTTGTATTTTTAGTAGAGATGGGGTTTCACCATCTTGGCCAGGCTAGTCTTAAACTCCTGACCTCGAAATCTACCCACCTCAGCCTCACAAAGTGCTGGGATTACAGGCCCAGCTAGTAATTTCTCATTTTGAGAGACTTAAATGGACACAAATTTGTGGAGTATCAATAAGGCACAAAATCTACTTGTCTCCAAATAGATAGTGAAAATATACTAAGAAACTTTTCAAAAGAGGGGGAAAATACACAATCATGGTCAATTTCTGCTCCTTAACTGAAATGTAAAACTTAAAGTCTATATTCAGAAATATTTAAATGAGTAGATGGCTTCTGCTAATACAGAGGGCATTTTTAACACTGTAAAAGAAACTTGTAAAAAAGTTAAGAGGGGAGGCCTCTAGGGAATGAGACAGGGGAGAAGACAGGCAAGCAAATAGTGCTTTACAGTAACAGCATTTATTAACCTGACTTAATTAAATTACTGAATTGTTCCAATAAAATAAAATATAAAAGTAGTTATTTATCTATAAAAGTCCACAGAAAAACAAGTAGAAATAAAAAAATTCAAAAAGACAAAGAAAAGATTATACAAACTAGCTTCAGGCTGGGCATGGTGGCTCATGCCTGTAATCCCAGCATTTTGAGAGGCTGAGGCAGGAAGATCACTTGAGGTCAGGGTTCAAGACCAGCCAGGGCAACATAGCAATACCCCCATCTCTGCAAAAAACAGAAAAATTAGCCAGGTGTGGTGGCATGTACTTGTAGTCCCAGCTACTCAGGAGGCTGAGATGGAAGAATCACCTGAGTCCATGCACTCAAGGTTACAGTGAGCTATGACTGCACCACTGTACTCCAGCCTGAGCAACAGGAGACCCTGTCTCTTAAAAAAAAACAAAAACAAAACAAAACTTGCAAATCATGTTTTTGGTAAGTCTCCTAGAGTATACAAAGAACTTTTACAACTCAACAATAGAAACCCAATTTAAAAATGGACAAAAAATTTGAATAGACATTTCTCCAAAGAAGATACAAAATGATCAATAAGTACATGAATTATTAGTCATTAAAGAAATGCAAGTCAAAGTACAAGGAGGTTTAACTTCATACCCAGTAGCATAACTATAATAAAAAAGGTAAGTGTTGATGAGGATGTGGGGAAATTGGAACCTTCATAAGCTGCAGGTGAGAAGGTAAAAGGGTGAAGCCATGTTAGAAAACAGTCTGGCAGTTCCTCAAAATGCTAAACACAGAGTTACTATATGACCCAGCAATTCTATTTGTAGGCATATGCCCAATAGAAATGAAAACATGTCCACACAAAAACTGGTGCATGAATGTTCACAGTAGCCTTATTCACAGCAGCCAAAATGTAGAAACAACCTAAATGTCTAGTAACTAATGAATAAACAAAGGTGGTATATCTACACAATAAAATATTTTTTTGGCAATTTAAAAAAATGAAGTACCGATACATACTATGATATTGATGAACCTTAAAAACATTATGCCAAGTAAAACAATCAACCCCTGTGGAATACTTAATTCTCTGATGTGCAGGTAAACGTGGTGGTACCAAAATAAACAGAGAAGTAGTGCTGTACCATTAAGTTTAATTAAAAATAAAAGTGACAATGCACTGAAGGCACTAACAGCGTTTCAGTGGGTGATTCTAGTAAATGTGGCATTCAGAGGTGATGTTAAGAACACTACAGACAGGCTTTACTTGGTGAAGCCCGAGAGGGAGGACAGGTAGCAGTCAGTGAGATTATGTGGCGCTGAGAGAAGGCTCTATTTCTGCTAGAGAGAGAAGCTATTGTTACCTTTGGCAGCAAAGAAAAGAAAGAAAACTTTCAAAAGTGAAAGACTAGAACAAATAAGGATACGAAGAGGAGATGAAGACAAGATTCCTTAAAAAAAAAAAGGATCAATTTTATTTTGGCCA
>NW_016812542.1:3031899-3037509 GCF_001698545.2 Rhinopithecus bieti
AAAAAAAAAAAAGGATCAATTTTATTTTGGCCAGATAAATCAACTTAAAACAATCTTTTTAAACAAAACTTTTTTATTTTTCTAAAAGATCACTGATGATTATATGCTCACTGAAGAAAATAAGAAAAAGAAACAAAAATAAACCAAAATTTTATTACTTAAAAATTTTTTAACTAACATTTTTGGTTACTTACTTCTAGTTTTTTTGTTTTGTTTTTTTTTTTAAGGCACTTTAGGTGTACTTTTAAAACAAAATTTAGTTTTACACATATTTAACTTAAAAAAATTAGTTTATATACATACATATCTTAAAAGCAGGCCAGGCGTGGTGGCTCATGCCTGTAATTCCAGCACTTTGGGAGACCAAGGCGAGAGGATCATTTGAGGTCAGGAGTTTGAGACCAGCCTAGCCAACATGATGAAACCCTGTCTCTACTAAAAATACAACAAGATTAGCCAGGTGTGGTGGTGGGCACCTGTAATCCCAGTTACTTGGGAGGCTGAGGCACAAGGATCCCTTGAACCTGGGAGGTGGAGGTTGTAGTGAGCTGAGATCACGTCACTGCACTCCAGCTTAGGTAACAGAATGAGACTCTGTCTCAAAAAAAAAAATCTTAAAAGCAAAAAAATATATAGTTTTATACACTGCTTTTTTTGTGGGGGGGATGGGGGAATGAAGTCTCTGTCACCTAGGCTAGAGGGCAGTGGCGTGATCTCGGCTCACTGCAACCTCCACCTCCCAGGGTCAAGCGATTCTCCTGTCTCAGCCTCCCGAGTAGTTGGGATTACAGGCGCCTACCACCATGCCCGGCTAATTTTTTTTTTGTATTTTTAGTAGAGATGGGGTTTTACCATGTTGGCCAAGCTGGTCTGTGAACTCCTAACTTCATGTGATCCATCCATTTTGAGTGATCTGCCTGCCTTGGCCTCCGAAAGTACTGGGGTTACTGGTGTGAGCCACTGTCCTGGCCGATACTGCTTTTTTAAACTTGGTATCACATTGACAATGCCTTTCCCAATAAAACTCATAAACAAAATAGTGGTAACATATAAAGCTCCTTACCTGATGGACATACTCATCCATACTTGAAGGCATATCAAAATTGACAACCAGCCTGACACTGATCAAGTCTAGGCCTCGTCCCAAGACTCCTGTGCTCACTACAACTTCATAGTCTCCTTCGAGTAATCCCTTTCCAAAAAAGCAACAAAATTTATTATTCAGAATTTATTTTGTGTGGTTTTGTGTAATTCTGATAGCTTTTCTTTTTTCAATGCTTACTTCAATATTTTTGTCACAATATCTTTTCAATAAGTAAAGGTCATAGTATACCTGAAAAATGTATGCAGCTAAAATTCTCCCCAATCCCCATGGAATTTATTTTATTAATTTATTAAGGCAAACCTTTTCCAAAGGTGAATTACTGCCCTGCTCTACTCCAAACTGACCTGATTCAGAAATGGTAAGTTCTGAATTAGTAATCTACTCAGTATATATTCCCTAGAGAACAGGCTATTGCTCCCCAAATCAAAAGCCTGAGCAAGAGAACATTAACTTCACGGTAACCACTTGTTTGATGGTCTTGTAGTCATTAAAAGATGGTCTGCTATAAAAAACAGCTGTAATATGGTGTCTCTTGAAAATGAGGCAGAACAGATTTATAGAAAACAGAATATAGAATGTTGGGTGTCAAACCTTCAATATGTTTTTCCTTTCTATTTGCGACTTCTCTGAATGTATAGATATGCTTTTCAGCCCTGTGATTTTCTGAACGGCTTCACTCAAAAGATCTGCTCCTAGTTTGCAGTCCACAAATACTAACACTGGAGGTTTAAAGAGTTTCTTATCCTGAAAATTAAAACATATATCAAAATTATCCATATAACATAATTTACAATGGGAAGTTTTTCTGAAAGATTATCACAAGCTAGTTATCAGTAGGTTTATAAATATTGTTAGGAAGGAGGCTGGGCGTGGTGGCTCACACCTGTAATCTCAGCGCTTTGGGAGGCTGAGGTGGGCAAATCACAAGGTCAGGAGTTCGAGACCAGCCTGGCCAACATAGTGAAACTCCATCTCTACTAAAAATACAAAAAATCAGCTAGGCGTGGTGGCAGGTGCCTGTAAACCCAGCTACTCAGGAGGCTGAGGCAGGAGAATCGCTTGGACCTGGAAGGTGGAGGTTGCAGTGAGCTGAGACCATGCTATAGCACTCCAGCCTGGCCAACAGAGCGAGACTCCATCTCAGAAAAACAAAACAAAACACAAAAAGAAAAAAAGGCATATTGTTAAAATAAGTGTTTTATTTAAAATATGTACAAACAGAAGCCAGTCTATTGCACCTCTTAATTTTCCATCACTTAATACTGCAAGAGTAATTCAAACATTTTAAGTGCAATTAATGTAGTTCTACATGCTGCTAATAAGTCAATACCAACCATATTTAACTTAATACTTTTTTTTTTTTTTGAGCGGGAGTCTCGCTCTGTCACCCAGGCTGGAGTGAAGTGGAGTGATCTCGGCTCACTGCAAGCTCCGCCTCCCGGGTTCATGCCATTCTTCTGCCTCAGCCTACCCAGTTGCTGGGACTACAGGCGCCCGCCACCACACCTGGCTAATTTTTTATATTTTTAGTAGAGACGGGATTTTACTCTGTTAGCCAGGATGGTCTCTATCTCCTGACCTCCTGATCTGCCCGCCTTGGCCTCCCAAAGTGGTGGGATTACAGACGTGAGCCACCGCGCCTGGCCCAAGTTAATACTATTTATAAGTAACTATGCTTGCACATATCACCCACTCAACAAATTTCTGTTTACATTAGTAACAGTTAAAAAAAATTCTCAAGGACAGACTAGCCAAGAAATACCTTGCCCCTATCTTATATGTAAGTCTTCTAAAATTTTTTATTTTTATTTTTTTTTTGAGACAGAGTCTTGCTCTGTCCTCCAAGCTGGAGTGCAGTGGCGTGATCTCGGCTCACTGTAACCTCCACTTGTGGGTTCACGCCATTCTCCTGCCTCAGCCTCCCGAGTAGCTGGGACTACAAGCGACCGCCACCATGCCTGGCTAATTTTTTTTTTGCATTTTTAGTAGAGACGGGGTTTCACCGTGTTAGCCAGGATGGTCTCCATCTCCTGACTTCATGATCCCCCCGCCGAGGCCTCCCAAAGTGCTAGGATTACTGGCATGAGCCACCGTGCCCGGCCTTTCTAAAATATTTTAAAAGGAGAACATATTCCTTAGGAATAATCTTGATATTAAAATATATTTCTATAATAAGGCAAAGAAAACCCAACCCTGTATCTATCCAACATGTTTTCCCAAATAGCTATTTATTTGATTCTCACAGAATTCTAAGGTAGGTAAATCAATTTATTAGTAAATACCTTTGTCAAATTCCCCGAAAGTTGAATCTAAAAATCATTCTCTTAAGAGCTATGAAAAATGCAAACACAATCCATAAAACATTGTTAACTGTTTTACTACTCACATTTAAAATTTCAAATAATTTTTTCTTTTTGGCTGGGTCTTCTACCCACAAAATAATCTGACGTACACTGGCACAAGGTAGGTTCTTTTCTCCAGTGATAATTCTCACAGGATTATGCAGAAGCTGGCTTGCTAGTTGCTCTATGCTAGTTGGAATTGTGGCTGAAACCAAAATGGTCTGATAATCATTAGGAATGTTTTCCAAAATGTCAAGCACTTGTTGTTGAAAGCCCATCTTTAACATGGTATCAGCCTAAAATAAAATTGTATTAAAGTTAGTCTTGTTTGACATTAAAATCCAGAACCACCCCCCCCAAAAGACTGATATAACTAACAACATAAAAATTAAAAATTCTTAAATACAAAACTATACCACAATGTCAAGAGAACTGGGAAAACGTCTATACAAAATTATAAACTGTGCAACTAAATGTTTACAATGATATACAAAGACTGTTATTATTGGCATTATTAATAGTAGTAAAAAGCTATACACATTCTAAATATTCATCAGTAGGGGATTTGCTAAATTATGGTAGATCCATATGACACTATGCTGTCAAGAAAAATGATCAGCAAGCCCTTTATTAAATAATGAATGACTGCTAGGTAAAAAAAAAAAAAAAAAGCAAAGTACAAAATATTATGTGTAACAAGATACCTATTTATGCTACAAAAATATTATATGTGTATACACTCAAGAAACTTAATTGCTAACACCAGGGAGAAGGCTGGAGGGCTTTAAGGGAGGCAATTCCACTTTAAGTTTTTTGCAAAATTGTTTTTAACCATGCACACAGATTATGCTTATAATAAAATATTATTTTAAATAAAAATAAATGTTAGGGGCTGCTATGGTCTGAACTGTGGTGACCCCCCCCAAATTCATATATTGAAATCTAACCTACAATGGTAGTAAGAGGGGAAGCCTTTAGGGGGTGATTAAGTCATGAAGGCTCCACCCTTATGAATGGAATTAGTGCCCTTCTAAAAGAGGCTGGATGGAGCTGTGTGTGAGGATGCAGCAAGAGTGTGCCAGTGCCATCTTTGAAGCAGAGAGCAGGCCCTCGCCAGACACTGAATCAAGGTTAGCGTTTTGATCCTGGACTTCCCAGCTTCAAGAACTGTGGGAAAAAGTTCCTGCTGTTTATAAATTACCCAGTCTAAGGCATTTTGTTATAGCACCAGGAATGGACTAAGACAGAGGCTTTCACTTCTATTTTTCTGTACTGTTGGTTTGTTACAACCATGAATTACCAAGCAAATAAAATTGTTTTTTTTATAGTGCTGCCATTAAAAAAAAAAAAAAAAAAAGATTAAGGCTATATTGAGTTGCAAATACAATCCAGTTGTCTATAATTTGGGAACAATGAAGTATTTAATTCTTTTTTTTCCCCTTCTGAGCCTTGATTCAGGATAATTCTTTTAAACTATTAAGGCATTGTGGGTGTTTGTTTTGAGACAGGGTCTTGCTCTATCGCACAGGCTGGAGTGCAGTAGCATGATTCCAGCTTGTTGGAACCTTAAACTCCTGGGCTCAAGAGATCTTCCAGCTTCAGCCTCCTAAGTAGCTGGGACTATAGGCACAAGCCAGGGCACCCAGTTTGGCATTGTATTTTTAAGTGCCCACTAATGTGCTGTCATCCATATTAAAATTTGAATATTCATTTTACTATTATTCAGTGGAAAAAAAAATTGTCACCCAGGTTGGAGTGCAGTGGTGCCATCTTGGCTTACTGTGCAACCTCCCAGGCTCAAGCCAGCCTCCCACCTCAGCTTTCCAAATAGTTGGGATTACAGGCACATGCCACTACACCCATCTAATTTTGTATTTTTAGTGGAGGTGGGGTTTTGCTATGTTGCCCAGGCTCCACCCCCATTTTCTAACATGTCTTTATTTATTTATTTTTTTATTTTTTTTGAGATGGAGTCTCGCTCTGTCGCCTGGGCTGGAGTGCAGTGGCCGGATCTCAGCTCACTGTAAGCTCCGCCTCCCGGGTTTACGCCATTCTCCTGCCTCAGCCTCCGGAGTAGCTGGGACTACAGGCGCCCGCCACCTCGCCCGGCTAGTTTTTTAGTATATTTTAGTAGAGACGGGGTTTCACCGTGTTAGACAGGAT
>NW_016812542.1:3038478-3047097 GCF_001698545.2 Rhinopithecus bieti
CCCCCCCCCCCCGGTTGCCACTGCCATATCGCCTTGTGTAAGTACATTTATTACAGCTCCACGAGACAGCTCATGTGTCTCATTTTCCACTGAATTCTCAAAACCAACAAGTGTCAGCACATGAAAAGCCCTAACAACGTATTTTGTAAATAAATGAACACTCACCAATTCTAAGCACTAAACAAGCACCTACCTATATGTCAGGCAACTTACTAGTCAATGTGGCCCAAACCTCTCTGAAGATAAGAATCACCTGAAGGGCGGGGCACGGTGGCTCAAGCCTGTAATCCCAGCACTTCAGGAGGCCGAGGCGGGTGCATCACGAGGTCAGGAGATGGAGACCATCCTGGCTAACACAGTAAAACCCTATCTCTACTAAAAATAAAAAAAATTAGCCGGGCGTGGTGGCAGGCGCCTGTAGTCCCAGCTACTCGGGAGGCTGAGGCAGGAGAATGGCATGAACCCGGGAGGCGGAGCTTCCAGTGAGCCGAGACCGCGCCACTGCACTCCAGCGTGGGGGGGGGTGGGGGGAATCACCTGAGGGAGAAAAAAAAAAAAAGGATCACCTGGAATGAGTTTTTAGAAATTTCTGGCTACAACTCACACCTACTGAATCAGAATATCCAAGTGAGAGGTCTGGTCTTGTCTGATGTTCACTGAACAAGCCAGGTGACTCTTATAATTAAGGAAACTTGGGCAAACACTGTGCTGAGAAAAAATTTTAAAAATCTATGCACAGTTCAACAGAGCAGAGAGAAACAAAGGCCTAAAATCTGACAGGGGGAGTGAAGGATTTCAGAGTTACTAACAGATAAAGAAGGAAGAGCAGATAGAAAGGATGGGAGAGAATTCTAGGCCAAAGGACAGGTATGACAGAAGAACGGAGGGTCGCAAAGCAGATCATTTCAAAGGAATTATCTGAGTTTTCACCTCTGACTATTCTTGCATCTTCACCCTCCTCTTGAAACAGTGGTTCTCTCTTCTTCGAGGATATTATTCATTCTCAGTTCCTCTCTGCCGTCTCAAGCAGCTTTTTACTGACTCATCTTCAAACTCCACAAGGCAGGCCCTTAGCCCCAGCCTGTTTCTGCTCATTTCTAACTTGTCTCCCTTAGAGAAACCATGCGTTTCATGGATTCTGATGCCTATTTTATTTTTAAAAATTTTATCGGCAGCCTCCTGAGCCAGAAAAGGTTCAGAGGGACTCCCCAATGCCTATTTTAGATCTTCAGAGTACTACCCCTTAGTTCATCATTTGCAGGAAATTCACCATGTCTAAAGCCAAACTCAAACATTACTACCAAGACCCAGATTTGCTCATATGTCCTTTTTAAAATAAAAGGCACAACTATAACTGATGGAGTCATCCCTATTGCCTTCTTCCTCTCTCATCCTCAGGCATCAGAAGACGCTCGAGTGACTCTTGGATTTGGCCTGTGACTCCTACTGCCTCCACCCTGTAAACCCTCACCCCTGTCTGGATTGCTGGCTGCTCTGTTTTAGATTCTTTCATTTCTCCTGTACCAAGCAGCAGGGTAACCTCTTAAACCACTACTCAATAATTTAGAAAGCCTCACTGTCTCCCACATCAAATCCAAATTCCTCTGCCTTCCTGTCCAGGCCCTCTGTAATTTGGCCCCACCCTAACAACCCAATTTTACCTCCTATTATTTCTCAGGAAGAATTCTTCAAGCTGGTGGTCTCTTCTCTGCCCCCTGCACACATGCACTTGGACTTTCTGACTCTGCTTATGTTGGCCCCTTCACTTGGAACAGTTGATACATCCTCTTGTTTTCTAAATCTTTTTCTATCTTCTGAAGCCCAGGTCAAATCCCATTACCTCCGAGAAGCCATTTTTTGCAGTGCTAATACATTTACTCTCATTTTTCCTTCTGACCTTATTTCTCCTGAACAATTAGCATATCATATACAGTCCTTTTTTTTTTCTTTTTTTGAGACGGAGTTTCACTCTTGTTGCCCAGGCTGGAGTGCAATGGCGCAATCTCGGCTCACCTCAACCTCCGCCTCCTGGTTCAAGCAATTCTCTTGCCTCAGCCTCCTGAATAGCTGGGATTAGAGGCATGTGCCACCACGCCCAGCTAATTTTGTATTTTTAGCAGAGATGGGGTGTCTCCATGTTGATTAGGCTGGTCTCGCACTCCCGACCTCAGGTGATATGCCTGCCTCAGTCTCCCAAAGTGCTGGGATTACAGGTGTGAGCCAATATGCCCAGCCATACAGTCCAATTTTTTCACTAGTATCTTCTATCAGCCATTGGCAAACTACAGTTCTGGGGACAAATTTAGACCTTTACCTGCTTTTGTAAATAATGTTTTGTGGGAACCCCGTCACACCCATTCACTTTCATACCATCTACATTTGTATCGAGTAGTTGCCACAGAGACTATACAGCCCCCAAAGCCTAAGATATTTACCATTTGGTCCTTTACAGAAAGTGTTTGCCAACCCCTGGCCTACATCATGTTAGTACTTTTGTATCTCCGTACACATGATAATGTTCTTGCCTTTACTTCAGTATATGTATCTTTTCTCTCCAACACGATTTCAGCACCTTGTAGGCTTGAATGCTATTCAAAACTTCTCTGTGATGCCATCCAAACTTATCCAGAATTGGTCAATTTCTACCTAAATAATACTTCTGTACTGACTGCAGTTTCTGTATATAACTGATTCTGTTGTTTACCAGCTCATTTCCCCTCCAGATCACCCAGAAACCGTATTCCTTAAATGCCAAGGAATGGGACACAGGCTGCACATACAGGCACTTGATAGATGTTTGCCGAAAGAATACTTCCCTTGTACCATAATGGTGAGCACAGCACTAAAGTGTCTCATGAAGCCTCGTTAGTGGAAGAAAATGAAAATGCTGTAAAGAGAAGTGAGGATGAGGCTGGGT
The DNA here is from genome assembly GCF_001698545.2 of Rhinopithecus bieti. Classification (NCBI taxonomy): domain Eukaryota; kingdom Metazoa; phylum Chordata; class Mammalia; order Primates; family Cercopithecidae; genus Rhinopithecus; species Rhinopithecus bieti. The sequence continues at coordinate 3,041,396 of NW_016812542.1, forward strand.
GCAGGGGCTCACACCTGTAATCCCAACACTTTGGGAGGTCAAGGCAGGAGGATCACTTGAGCCCAGGAATTCAAGACCAGCCTAGGCAACACAGCAAGACCCCATCTCTACACAAATTTGAAAAACAAAGAAGTGAGGATGAATGGAACCTAACCTTAAAATCCATATAAGAATTACTTCGCAGGCCAGGTGCGGTGGCTCATGCCTGTAATCCCACCACTTTGGGAGGCTAAGGTGAGCAGATCACTTGAGGCCAGGAGTTTGAGACCAGCCTGGCCAACATGGTGAAACTCTGTCTCAACTAAAAATATAAAAATTAGCCAGGAATGATGGCACACGCCTGTAATCCCAGCTACTCGGGAGGCTGAGATACGAGAATCACTTGAGCCTAAAAGGTGGAGGTGGCAGTGAGCCAAGATCATGCCATTGCACTTCAGCCTGTGCGACAGAGGGAAACTGTCTTAAAAAAAAAAAAATTACTTCTCCAGCTCGTAAGATGGGGAGAATTTAAGAACATGGGGCTTATCAACAAAGGGAAGCCCAGTGATGTTCAGGGTGACAGTAAGTCTAATGATAATCAGATGCAATAAGTCAGTTCTACCAAATGGCTGCATCAGAAAACTGCTGACTTAGCAGTAGCAGGACTCTTCAGTCTATAAAACATTTTTGGGCGGATGCGGTGGCTCACGCCTGTAAGCTCAGCACTTTGGGAGGCCGAGAAGGGTGGATCACCTTAGGTCAGGAGTTCAAGACCAGCCTGGACAACATGGTGAAACCCTGTCTCTACTAAAAACACAAAAAGAAAGTTAGCTGGGCACGGTGGCAGGTGCCTGTAATCCCAGCTACTCAGGAGGCTGAGGCAGGAGAATTGCTTAAACCCAGGAGGTAGAGGCTGCAGTGAGCCGAGATCGTGCCATTGCACTCCAGCCTAGGCAACAGGAGCTACACACTTTCTCAACAAAAAAGAAAAAAAGACATTTTCATCATCATTCTTCATCCTTGCCATAGCTCTAGAAGATTAATCAGCTTGCCTAAGATCTCATGGGAGGTGGAGTAAATGTTCAAATATTGATCTTGTGGGTACTGGCTACGTGTTCTATCCTACTGCTACTTACTGGGGCCCACGGAAGGCAGGCTAAGACACCATCACTGGTCAGCACCTAGCACCCCGCATTTGTGATCACTGCTGGGTAATGCCAGGCCTCTGCTCTGTCACTGCTGGTAAGACATCTGGGAAGATGCATGTGCCCTGCAGGCAGAAAAGGCACATGCCCAGGGTGGGCTGGCACACGGTCCTATGTTCCCTTGGCAGAATATCACCGAGCAACAACACTTTTACTTCATCTTATTAAGCAGGCCAAAATTATAAAAATGCCTCTATAGTATATGTAACATAGAAAATCAGGACCACAGATGCCTACGTCCACACAGAAAAAAAAAAAAAAAAAATTAAAGGCCATCTGCTGGGCACGGCGGCTCATGCCTATAATCCCAGTACTTTGGGAGGCCAAGGCAGGAGGATCCCTTGAGCCCAGGAGTTCAAGACTAATCAGCCTGGGTAATATAGTGAGACCCCATTTCTACAAAAACCAAATTAGCCAGGCATGGTGATATGTGTGCCTGTAGTCCCAGCTACTCAGGAGGCTGAGGTGGGTGGATCACTTGAGTGTGGGAGGTTGAGGCTGCAGTGAGCTGTGTTTCCGTCACTGCACTCCAGCTTGGGTGACCTGAGCAACAGAGCAAAACCCTGTCTCATTACCTGACACTGACTATTTTTGCAAACAAACAATAGTAAGCATCAAATGCTTAAAAAAAAAACAAACAAAAAACAACTTACTATTGAGAATAGGGTATGTATTGAATTTGTGTTTTCTGTCAATTAGGAAAAGACAGCTCTGGTGTAATTTTAGTGTAGTACACATTATGATAGCTTCAGCGCTACACAGGAAACAGCTTAAGAACCACTGCTGCAATGCTTTAAAAGTCCCTGAGGTTTTTTTTTTTTTTTAGAGAGAGAAAATGTCCTGAATATACAATGAAATTATATAACTATACTTTCCCTAAATTGTGTAAAATCATGTAACCGTTTTTCAAACACCACTACTTACTTCATCTACTACAACAATCTTTATACCACAGAGTTCTACAGAGCTCTGCTTTATTATATCCAGAAGTCGCCCAGGGGTTGCTATGATAACCTGAATAAAAGAGAATAAGCAAATTTAAAAAATTGGTAATAGCCATTTTCATTCATTCATTCCATACTGATTGAGCGACTAATATGTACCAGACACTGTGTTAAACACTCAGAATTCAGTGATGAATAAGTCAGACATAGTCTCTGCTCTCATGAAACTTGTAACACAAAGAAAGAAACAGATAAAACAAGAAAGTACTCATGAGATAAATATACTATGCCATAATTGGAGGGACCTATCCAGTCCGACCCAACACACAGGTCAAACCTAAAGGATTAGTGGGCGTGAGCAAGGTGAGGAGTGATTAAGGAGAGAGAAAAGTATCTATGACATTCCTAAGGCTGGGAGGCCAGTGAAGTTTCCAAATGGAAAGGGACGGGGAGAATGGGGCAGGCTGAGGCAGGCACCAGGAAGGGCCTTGTAGGCAGTTTGATTGATATTGTTCTGTAAACAAGTGAAAATTCCGTAACATCTTTGGGCTTTTATTTCATTTTAAATTAAGAGGTTGGGCAAAGTGATTTCTAAGGTTGCTTAAGGATCTTAACAATTTTATAATATGTTAGTGGCTAACAATGGGGGCGCTTTTTTTTATACAATCTCGCTCTGTCACCCAGCAGGAGTGCAGTGGCACAATCACGGCTCACTGCAGCCTCAACTTCCCCGGCTCTAGGGGTCTTCCTACCTCAGCCTCCCAAGTAACTGGGACTACAGGCATGCCACCACATCTGGCTAATTTTTTGACTTTTTTGTAGAGACAAGGTCTCTATGTTGCCCAGACTGGTCTCAAACTCCTGGGCTCAAATAATCCTCCCGCCTTGACCTCCCAAAGTGCTGTGATTACAAGTGTGAGCCACTGCATTCAGCTTATTTTTACCTTTTTTTAAACAATAAGGAAAAATGCTTTAATACCAATCACATCTCCCCTTTGCTTCTATGCTACCATTGGCCAGTATTTAACCTCTACTTTATTTTGAAACCCACAGGTTGTTCATTATGATTACTGTTTCATTCAATGTTTCCTGAGATTTACCCACATGCTTACTATTTCCCTCGGCTGCCATTGTTTCCATCCTACACCCTCCTTTCTGGCACAATCTTCTTTGTCTGTAGACTACCTTAGTTTTAAAGTTCTCTTACATGGTATATTGGTAGTAACTTTCTCAGTTTTGTTTATTTGAAAAGCTTTTTTATTTTGCCCTTGCTCTTGGAGGGCAGCTTTGCTGAACAGACAGGTTTTGGTTATTTTTTCTCAGAGGGCACCTGGGAGGGAGCTCAGGCTGGTGAGAGGGGTGGGAGTGACAAGTGGGCAGCCCTGCATGGAGTGCTGCAGCCTGAGGGGCTGAGGACAGTGCAGGGTGGAGTCTGTGAGATGAGGAAGGCATTGCTGTGGGAGGGGCGGTGCTGATGGTGGGAGGTGGGCTCCATAGAGGATAATTGGTCAAATAAATAAATAAATAAATACGAAAGGAAAATGAGTGGCAGGTTTCTGTCAGTTATAAACATGAATGAATCCTGTTGTATTGAATTGGAATTGGAAGTATTAACATGAACTCACGGTCTCATGGTTTCTAATAAATACAGATACAGAAAAACACACACTTGGATATCCAGCTGACCCTTGAACAACATGGATTTCAACTGTGTGAGTCCACTGAAACATATCAATTTCAACCAAATACAGATCAACAATACTCAGGTTCAGCAGGGCTGACGGCAGGATCGAAGTATGCAAAGATTTTGGTACATATGCAGGGGATCCTGGAACCTATCCCTGGCAGATGCTGAGAGCTGTATTCCCTAGCTCTATCCACTGGGAGGTCCTAGAAGCAGTGATAGTCCAATAGCAATCAACATACATAGCCCAGAACTTTCTTTTTAAATGCTATCCTCTAGTAAAAGAAACCAGGGCTCCTTGGAGAAGGCATGATTCCAGGGCTGGGGCAGGGAAAGAAAAATGTAAGCATGGAACATCTTCTTTAGATAGAAAGTAAGGAAGACTCAAAGAATAATGGAGATCTGAACAAAGGACATAGAAACCAACTTGAAGGTGCTTCCACTGGACAGATAGAGATCAACTGGAGCATCAAAACAAATAATGATAACAGATTATAAACCTCTGAGTAACAGGAAGCCGTGAGTCCATACAGATAGAAATAAATATATACATAAATTCAAAGTGTGGTGAAGAATGAGAAATTTACATTTCAAAGTACATCTCAGAGTACTCTCCCCAAAATATTTACTAAACTCAAAGGGGAAAAAAATAAACTTTACAACTACTTTACAGATCCTATCACCAGGAAAAGGACATACTGATACTGTGTGCAACCTAAAAGGATGCAATGAAAAAAACAAAGCATCTCTTCTGTGATATCCCTGTCAAAGACATGTAACTTGAATCTAATCAGTTGAGGGACATTCTTCAAAGTAAGTAGCTTATAAACCTTAAAAGGGCCAAGATTATGAGAAAAAAAAAGGAAAGATGGAGGAACCGTTTCAAATAGAAGGAGATGACAAAGACGTGACAACTAAATGCAACATGTGATTCTGAACTGGATTCTTGTGCTATAAAAAGTGATGGAACAATTATAAAAATGTGAATGGGGACAGAGGAGTAGATGATACCAATATTAATTCCTGATGTGATATAATGTATCAACGTGACACTGTTTGGAGCTGTGTTCCCACTCAAATTGCATGTCGAACTGTAATCCCCAATGTTGGAGGTGGGATCTGAAGGGAGGTGATTGGATCATGGCAGCTATTTCTCATGGTTTAGTACCCTTCCCCCTGGTGCTGTCATGATAGTTACTGTGAGATCTAGTTGTTTAAAAGTGTGTAGCACCTCCCACTCTCTTTCTTCCTCCTGCGCTGGTCATGTGAAGCTCCTCGCTCCCCCTCTGCCTTCTGCCATGATTGGAAGCTTCCTGAGGCCTCCTCAGAGGCAGAAGCCATTATGCTTCCTGTATAGCCTGCAGAACCATGAGTCAATTAAAGCGCTTTTCTTTATAAATTACCCAGTCTCAAGTGTTTCTTTATAGCAGTGCAAGCATGGACTAATACACAATGTTAATTTCCTGATTCCGTAATTGTATTACGGTTATGTAAGACAATGTCCTTGTTTGTAACAATCATACTGTAAAGTATATGGGGGTGAGAGGGCATCAAGTCAGCAAGTTACTTCCAAAAGGTTTGGGAGGGAAAAAAAGTTCCATTTACTCTACTTACCACCTTTCTTTAAGTTTGAGATTGTTTTTTTAAAAAATGTGTGCTTTGGGAGGCCGAGGCAGGTGGATCACCTGAGTTCAGGAATTTAAGACCAGCCTGGCCAACATGGTGAAACCCTGTCTCTATTAAAAATACCAATGGGTGTAGCACACCAACATGGCACAAATATACATACGTAACAAACCTGCATGTTATGCACATGTACCTAGAACTTAAAGTATAATAAAAAAATAAAATAATAAAATAAATAAATAAATAAAATACAAAAAAAAAAAC
>NW_016812542.1:3047390-3076771 GCF_001698545.2 Rhinopithecus bieti
AAAAATACAAAAAAAAAAACAAATAGACATGTTTCTACTTCTCTTATTGTAATAGGGGCTGTTATAGTATCTTATGAATAAAATTTTTTTATTAAAAAAAATACCAAAAATTAGCTGGGAATGGTGGTGGGCGCCTGTAGTCCCAGCTACTCTGGAGGCTGAGGCAGGAGAATCGCTTGAACCCGGGAGACAGAGGTTGCAGTGAGCAGAGGTTGTGCCACTGCACTCCAGCCTGGGTAACTGGAGACTAATACCAATATGTTAACATACTTTTTTTTAAGAATTGGAATGCAACCTTAGTTTAAAAGCTGTTAGAAGTTCGCAGCTACTTATCCATTTGAATTATAATGTTATCCATTCTTTGCAATGAAAATAAATTTAATGCAGAGGTTGATGAGACTGCAGTTAAATGCCATTAACCCAACTTCAAATTTGATGCCCATCAAAAATACTTGTATTGTTTACTTTATAAATACATATTGCTGAATTTATAATTTGGTATTGATACCACCTTTATCTGTTTTATATACTGGAGGTCCACCTTAAAAAAGCACTGATCCAATATCCCATTAATTATCAGCCTCTAATTTCTTAAAACAACATTTTATAGGCTTTAAATCTGTCAGATACATCTGATTTGACCTTCAAAAGATTCCAACATGAAAGGCTGATATTCACCCATAGAAGTTGTCCAATACTGCAGGAGCTTCATCCCAGCTGGTACTGCTGCCCCAGCCCCTGGAGTGCCCTTCCCCAACTCCCTGCCAACCCAGCTCCTCCCCTGGGTTGCCAGGGCCTCCCCACCAACCTAGCTCCTCCCCTGGGTCGCCAGGGCCTCCCTACCACCCCAGTTAACTATAACAGTTAATGCCCAGAACACCAAGGGGCCTCGAGGACCCAGTTCCTGCACCAAAGCTGCAGTCTACTTTGATTGGTCAACATCTGTGCCAAACCTTCCATTAAACATTTTCATTTTAAAGGCAGGTATCTTCAGCCACCCATTCAAACTTAAGAAAACTGAAGCCCACGGAAGTGAAGTAACTTATCTATGGCCATGCAGCTACCAGACCACATTGCTTTTACATACTTTTACTTATCAGAAAATACAGACTACGCGTAACAGCATGGCTAAGGAAGGAGGAAAGACAGGTAAATCAAGGTATCAATTTTGCAACTACTATTTATTAGCTATAGATCCTTAGATAAACCCCACCTTTCTGAGATTCAACTTCTCAACTATAAAACATGGACTAGGGATTATGCCAACCCACCTTCAGAAGTAAATGTGATGCTTAAATGAGATAATGCATGTGAGAACATTCAACAGCCTTTGGCATATAACGGGCACTCAATAAATTGTGTTTCTTTCCCTTCCTATATAAAACAAACTTAAAAAACAAAAACAACCCTAAGGCTTACTTGGTAAGAATTTAAAGGCTCTCTACAATCACACTTTTAAAAGTTCTTCAAGGGGGAAAATAACTCTAGATCCTGTATTGCTTACAAAACTTTTCGAAGACATTGTATGAAATCAGTGCTTACCTTAACAAGTTGTTGCAGACGATAAAGCTGTGGGGGTAAGGGTAAGCCCCCTACAAGAAGCACGGTTTTCATGCGTGGCAGGCCACTCATCAATTCTTTAGCTTGTCTCTCTATCTGAATGGCTAACTCTCTGGTTGGTGTAAGAATGAGTGCAGATGGAGTTTTGCTCTGCAAAGATGTGAAAACAAGTTTAAAACACCAGCAATTAATTCCTGCTGATATGAACTAAATCTTCACAAGGATTCCAGGAACATGGCCCTTTTAAAGTGTTCCCAACTGGATATGAGTCCTCCTGCCTTCTGCTTGCTGCAGACTTTTTTCCTCCAAAACCATCATAAATTAAATCCATTTCTCACATAACACAGAATACAATGAAAGATCAAAATTGGGGCTGGGGAGAGGTGTCCACAGTAACCAAGGTGAGAAAACTGAAGGTTTGCTCCTAGTTCATTGGATTCTGTAATCTACAGTCATCCTCCTCTGAAGAGAGAACCCAATAGTCACCATGAAAATCTGGTAAAAGCTGGCATGCTACCCTTGGTCTTTCCCTCTTAGCTTTCTTGTGGATTCACTTCTTTCTTTGTCCATATAACTTACATATATACCCACATCCTATTTCGGGCTTTATGGCTCTATTTTGGTCTTCCAGCATGTGTGACCTATATTTTAAACAATCTAGCACTTTGTTTTCCTCACACTATCTTCTACTACTCTTTAGTTTTCCAATTTTTTTCTCCTTTATCTTTCCTCTCTTTGCCCACATTTTTTTTTTTTTTTTTGAAACAGAAATTCGCTCTTGTTGCCCAGGCTGGAGTGCAATGGCACAATCTCGGATCACTGCAATCTCCACCTCCGGGGTTCAATCAATTCTCCTGCCTCAGCCTCCCGAGTAGCTGGGATTACAGGCATGCGCCATCACGCCCGGCTAATTTTGTATCCTTTAGCAGAGATGGGGTTTCTCCATGTTGACCAGGCTGGTCTTAAACTCCAGATCTCAGGTGATCCACCCACCTCGCCTTCCCAAAGTGCTGGAATTACAAGCGTGAGCCACTGTGCCCCGCCTTGCCCACATTTTTTACTTACTTCCCTTTCTGCCATACTTCATACTTCACAAGTTCATCAGTACTTGGGAAACAGTAATTACTCAAAATGTTTGTTAAACTAATTATATGTGAAAGTGCTCTATACACTATAAACTAACAAGTAAGGTATGGTAGTGATTATTTTAAGATGAACCATAGATCACATTTAAGAGTATATTTTGACGCTGGGTGCGGTGGCTCACGCCTGCAATCCCAGCACTTTGTGAGGCTGAGGCGGTTGGATCACCTAAGGTCAGGAGTTCGAGACCAGCCTAACCAACAAGGAGAAACACCATCTCTACAAAAAATACAAAATTAGCTGGGTGTGGTGGCGCATGCCTGTAATCCCAGCTACTCAGGAGGCTGAGGCAGGAGAATCACCTGAACCTGGGAGGCAGAGGTTGCAATGAGCCGAGATTGTGCCATTGCACTCCAGCCTGGGGAACAAGAGTGAAACTCGAGGGTCTCCAAAAAAAAAAAAAAGCGTATTTTGAAACTCTATGATGTGTTCCACCTTCAGTATAAATCAGTTTCTTCGAAATACAAAATCCAAGGAGACTAAACTGACGTATAAACTGCTGCTCGTCTGGTCAGCTGGATCTTTTCCCCCTCAAATCCAAAGTTTATTCTGTTAACAGAAAACTGTTAAAACAAAATGTTTTGTAAGGAAGCAAGTTTTAGATCCTCAATAAAGAGATCTCTGGTTCAATATAATACAAGAAAAATTTCCTGAAATTATGTTTTCGTACAAACTACTATCAGAAGCAAAATCACTACAGGCACTAGTGACTAAAATTCCAAATATTTAGTTTTAGTTTGCAATTTTAATACGGTTAAGAATGAAACTTGGTAAATACCTCACTTGTTTCCAAGAATAACACATGTGAACTCTATTATTAATACTTACCTCGAATAAAGCTCGCATGATAACAGGAAGAAGAAAAGCAGCTGTTTTTCCTGAGCCAGTATCTGCACTGGCCAGAATGTCTCTTCCCAGAAGTCCCACAGGAATCATCTGCATTTGAATGGGGGTTGGCACCTCATAGCCTGATTTCTTCAAGTTGTGATTCAAGACCTCAGGGAAACTACAATGTTCAAAGTCAATAATGGGCCTAGTGACTTCTTGCCCTTGAACTAAAATTCCCAGCTGCTGTTTAAGATTTTCAATCTGGTCTTCCTGAAGGTTCAAAATAAAGGGGTGCTCTTTGTAGACATAGGAAGCATTCAGTGGAGACTCTGGCTCAGAATCAGCCTTCTGTGGATTGCTGAGTTTTGATTTTTCTTCCTTTTCCTTAACTTGCAGAAGATGTTTCGCTTTACACTCCAAACTACACACATCTTCATCTGTCTTATCACAGATATACTCTCCATAACGACCACAGACAACACAGATGGGTTCCCCCGGCTCTGCCCAGCGCTGTGTTTTGGAAAATGATTTAACAGGCTCTTCAGAAGGATGGCTGTCCTTCGCACCCTGCTCAGGACTTACTGAATGAACCTCTGCCAACTGGCCACCTGGGCTGGGGAAAGGGCATGATTCGCTGCTGTGCCTGTCTGGTGTTGCGGTTGCTTCTGTAACTAGAGCATCAACGGAAACATCTCTGCTTTTGTCCAACTGAAGGTCTTCTGGGTCTGATTTAATTATCTTAGCCACACAACTTTTGCCATCATCATTAGCATGCCTCTTGATTTTTAAAGATCTTGGAACAAACATCCTTCAATATTCTGTTAAGGAAATTATATAATGAGATTTATTGTACCATTAATAAAGTTACATATAAAGCACCATATGATTAATGGCCAGGCGTGGTGGCTCACCCCCTGTAATCCCAGCACTTTGGGATCACGAGGTCAGGAGTTTGAGACCAGCCTGGCCAATATGGTGAAACCCCGTCTCTACTAATAATACAAAAATTAGCCAGGCATGTGCCTGTATTCCCAGCTACTCGGAAGGCTGAGGCAGAACAATCTCTTGAACCCAGGAGGCAGAGGTTGCGGTGAGCCAAGACTTCACCATTGCACTCCAACCTGGGCGACACAGTTAGACTCCACCTCAAAAAATAAATAAATAAATAAAGTACCATGTGATTATCACAGAATCAGCCTAGCATCCTGCGGCTATGCCTGAAAGGAACAGTGGACATCATGACACTCTTTATATCAAGCTTTTCTTCCATTCGCCAGCTTCCACTGATGAAGAGATGGAGTCCTCTTCCTCACACATAGCAGTGTTGAAACACTGCACACCGCTCAACATAGCCTTGTACACATGGCCTATTTCCGTTTACTGATTATTCGCACTTTTAAGTATCAGATATTATAGAAATTTTGGGGTAAATCCTTCTATGATAGCATCAAAAAAGAAAACAGGAGAAATACTTCACAATTAAAATCTTTAAAATCAAAATCACAAATCACAGAGAAAATGCTATTTTCATAAGTAACACTGTTATTATATGCCAAGCACAATGCTTCACCTAATCTTCACAACAACCATGTAAAGCGGTTAGCATTACCTAATATATATGCACAGATATTTTTTCATTATGCTATACTATGTAGATTACATAGACTAATATACATATAGCATAATGGAAAAATAATATAGTAATATACATAACATAGCATAATGAAAAATCGTGTGTTTGTGTGTATAAAACACATTATACACACTTAGAAGAAACTGAGCCACTTAGAAATTAAGTGGTTTGTCCAGGCTCACACAATTTTTTTTTTTTTTTTTTTTGAGACGGAGTCTCGCTCTGTCGCCCAGCCTGGAGTGCAGTGGCGCGATCTCCGCTCACTGCAAGCTCTGCCTCCCGGGTTCACGCCATTCTCCTGTCTCAGCCTCCCGAGTAGCTGGGACTACAGGCGCCGCCACGTCGCCCGGCTAGTTTTTTGTAGTTTTTAGTAGAGACGGGGTTTCACCGTGTTAGCCAGGATGGTCTGGATCTCCTGACCTCGTGATCCGCCCGTCTCGGCCTCCCAAAGTGCTGGGATTACAGGATTGAGCCACCGCGCCCGGCCTTGCTCGCACAATTCTTAAGTGTTACAGCCCTGGCACTCTGGATCCAGAGCACAAACTCTCAACCATATGAGGACTAAGCTCTAATTTTTTATCTTACCCAAATTCCTTTCTAAGGGGTCTGGAGAGTCATGGCCTATAAACCATCAATTCTTATCAGATGGGTTTTATTTAACCCAGTACATAGTGACTTACTTTCCAATCTGACTCTGGCATAACAAGGAAGAAAATAAAAATGTTTTACCCCAAAATATATTTCCTTGCCATACCTTAAAACTCCCCTGCAAAGTCTGCTGTAGGAAAAACCCGCATTTTATAGAGAATTCCCTTCCCCTCTTTGTTTTCCTTCCTTCCTTCCTTCCCAGATCCAGGAGATAACCAACTAAGAGCCAGGAACCCTTTTAAGTCCAATATAAAACAATTTACAACCTGCTCTCTCTAAAGTCTGCTATCTAAGAGCTTCCTCTGCACAATAAAACTTGGTATTCACAATCCTTTAACTTTAGCTGAACATTCTTTTTTATAACCTCAACCGTCAACCAGATAATGTTTACATTTACCTATAACCTGGAAGCCCCGGCTTTGAGTTGCCTTTCTAAACCAAACCAATGTATTTCTTAAATGTATTTGATTGATGTCTCATGCCTTCCTAAAATACATAAAACCAAGCTGTACCCCAACTGCCTTGGGCACATGTTCTCAGGACCTCCTGAGGACTGTCACTGGCCATGGTCGCTTGTATTTGGCTCAAAATAAATCTCTTCAAATATTTTTCTGAGTTTGATTTTTTTCATCAACCCTGATCTATACCTATTTACACCAAAAACATAACTTTGCAAAATTACAGTGATTGGGAAGACTTTTAACCTAATCTGGGGACTATCAAATATCCTAACAAATGTTCTTCTTACAAAAATTCTTTGTTTAAACTGCCAGATTCCAACTTCCAGAAAAATTCCAAAAGAAATGCAACTGTACGTGGGCTTGCGGGCAGCGGCAGGAAAAAGTGAGCAAGAAAAAGCTTGGAACTCAAAAGTCTTCCAATGGCGAAAGGGAACGTGCTCCCGCTGGGCGGGCGGGCAGCGGCGCAACCTCCAATTCTCGCCAACGCCCCCCGCACCCCCGCATATTGGCGGGCCCTCCCCTCGGGCGTTGCCTCCCACCCACGCCCGGCGGCACCGCACCCCGAGGCGCTTCACGTCATGGAGCTGCTAAGAGACGGGCGGGGCTCCGGTTCCGGCTAGAGGCCTGGGACACGGGGAACTGTAAGGACGCGAGGGGGACCGCGCAGAGGCAGCCGTTCTCCCGCCGCGGCCTAGCGGCCGGGGTCCAGGAGAAAGGGCAGCAGGACGGCCAGGGGCCCGGGCTTCCGGGGCACGCTCACCAGCGCAGGCCTGAGGCCGCGTCCGCTCCCGCTCGGGCCGGCTCCCCCTTCCAGGCTCCAGGCCAGGCTTCCGCCAGGCAAGCCCTGACCCGCTGGTCAGGACTGCGGCCCGGGACTGGTGGTGCGGAGCGGAGCGCAGAATCCACTTCTCCGGGTTTTGGGAGGGGGCCGCAGCCCGCTTTCCGGGCGGTGGGGAGGCGGGGCCACCGTGGGGGCAGAGCTCGGCTGGAGCCGGCAGTGGCTTGGGAGGGAGGGATGAGGAGAGGGGCGGGAAGGCTCCTCGCGTTTTCCACGCCCCCGCCCGGCTCTGGGCTGGCGGTAAATCTCGGAACCGGTCGGGACTGGGCGGGTTCTGGGCGGGTTCTGGACGGAGGGGCGCGTTTAGGAATTTGGAAGAATTTACGTAATCGAGTGGGCTGGGACTGGTGGAAAAGAGTCGGAACGTACGCAAAGCAGCAGCAGGGCGGCGCGGGGGCCTGGCACCCTTAGAAAGTGGGAAGTGTGAGTGTAAAAGGGAGGGGCACTTCTTCCCGTTGGGCCCAAAAACCCTTTTCTGGCTTTAGCTAGTGGAGCCACTCAAAATTCAAACAGAGTCAGCTTGATGTGGCGTATTTGATATGCTGGATAATATTTCCTGCACCACCGCACCCCTCCCCCCCAGCCCCAACACCAACAAGAAAGTAACACAAGTCACGGTTCTTGGTCCTTGTGGGCTGACATTTCCCTGTTTTGCCAATCTCTGGAGCCACGTGTCCCAAGCCGTTTGTAATTGAGAAGTGATGGGGGAGAGGAGACAGCATGGGAGAGGAAGGAGGGAAGCCAGCTTACATTCAGGTGCCTTAAGTAAATATTTTCGATGTAATATTCGATACATACAAAACAGCTATTTACCAAATATGTAAAATGTAAAGTATACTAATGAAAGTATCACTCCACCACGTTATCAGTATTTAGCATGTATCCATGCATCTCCAGGATTCTACTCCTGGCCTCTTAGCTCACCACCACTATCTTCCGTTTTGTCCCTCTTTGCCATTTTTAGTGGTTTTGTCATATTTGGATGCATTCCTAACTGTGTATTGGTGTATTTTTCTTTTTGAGCTTTATAAAATTATATATAGCCTGGAATTGCTTTTTATCACTCAACATTTGTTTTTTTGATTCATCCAGGTTGTTAAGTGTATTAACAGAACATTTATTTATTAGTGCCTAGTCAAAAGGAAGTTTTCTCCTGTTGGGAATGTATTCAATACTGTAGCGGGTAGGATTATAAATGCGCTTTAAGTATTTTCTTTATTAATGGGAACCACACAGACTAAATGTATCAGACTTCTCAAGTTTGTAGGTCACATACCTATGACAGAACTCTTTTCCTGGGTTTTGTGAAATTTGTAATTGTTGTAATTTCTTTTGCCATTATAAAAAATATTCACTTTTGAACCTAATTTTATTCATAATTCTGAATCTTTTCTTTAAAAGCCTCACTCTTCTCTAATTACATAAGCTCATACCCCACAAAACCTGAATCTGCCCCTAGTAATTACTAATAGGGCTAGTAGGAGCATTCTTGTTCACCTTCTGTACATGCGCTGGACTCTAATTTGAACCTAGGAGCAGCACTACGGCATCAGAGGCTATGGGGGCTGTTCAGCTTTCAAAGATAATGCAGAATTGTTTTCAAAGTGGTTGTACCAATCTATACTGCTGGCAGTACCGACCACAATTCTCTCTAATCCTGGTTATTTTCACACTTTTTACTTTTTGCTAGTCTACCCAGAATAAATACCATGTTTTTGTCTTAATTTGCATTCTGTAATTACTGATAAGGTTGAGCACTTTAAAATATGTTGATTATTCCTTCATGTTTTCTCTTCCCCTTCTAAGGGTGTGTGTGTGTGTGTGTGTGTATACATATATAAATGTATATATAACATATATGTATATATAATGAATAACAATCTTGTTAATTGTGTGTGTTGCAGATATCTTCCTGTTTATAGTGTGTGTTTTAAAATAAAAAAATTTTTTTTGACTTATTTTGAAAAAAATCAACCTTATCAAAAAGTTTCAGAATTAATGAACTCCTGTGTGCCCTTCACATAGTTTCACAGTTTGCTGTATTTGTGTGTAGGAGATACTATATATATAAAATATGTATACAATATATATATTTTTTTTCTGAACCATTTGGGAGTACCTTGTAGCATATGTCTCCAAAGACAATGATACTCTCTTTTATACTCACAGAAAAATGTTCCAATTGAGGTTGTTTGTTTTTTGAGACAAGGTCTCACTCTGTCACCCAGGCTGGAGTACAGTGGTGCAATCTCGGCTCATTACAACCACCTCCCGGGCTCAAGTGAGGCTCCCACCTCAGCATCCCGAGTAGCTAGGACTACAGGCACACCCCACCACGCCTGGAATTTTTTTGTTGTTAAGAGATGGGGTTTTGCCATGTTGCCCAGAATGGTCTCCAATTGCTAGGCTCAAGCGATCCACCTGCCTTGGCTTCCCAAAGTGCTGGGATTACAGGTATGAGCCACTGGGCCTGGCTCAAATTTAGGTAGTTTAACATTGATATAGTAGGAGTAGCTAACATGCAGTTTTTACTGAAAATTTACCAGTTGTTCCATTAAGATGTTTTAGAGCTATTTTTTCCCCAATCCAAGATTTAGTCCAAAATCTTTTCATTGTCTTTATGAAGTCTTTTTTTCCTCTGTTTTTTTTTTTTTTTTTTTTTTTTTTTTTAAAGAGACAGGGTCTTCCCTCTGTCACTCAGGCTGGAGTGCAGTAGCCCAATCATGCTGTATGGCTTGTCTATGGTCAATTTTTATATATTTTTAAAACCAGAGAAGAATGTTTATTCACCAATAGATAGATACATGATACTTGCAAATAAATCAAACTTGGTATTTCAGATATTCTGTATCTTTACTAATGTTCATGTTCAGATTTCCCCATCAGTATTTCCCGGTCAGTATTTCTCTTACCTGTTAGTAGATAAAATAGATCAAGCAGTCCATCTCCCATTGTAAAGGTAGATGTGTTCATTTTTCCCTGTAGTCCAGCAATTTTAGTTTTGCGTATTTGGGGGGCCATTTTATTTTAGAATCAATATTTGTAAAGCAGTTTAAGCATTAATGTGTCATAGAATCTTAGGTTTGAATGCATTCATCAGAGTCCAATCACCACCCCTTGCTACTCTCCATACCCTTGTAGGAGGAATTATTTTATATCACCCTGCTCCAGGACCAACCGGCTTGTTGAATGCTTTTAGAGACAGGGTGCTTCCCACCTTACAGGGCAGTCCAGTTCTTCACTGGAGAGCTCCATGATTATAGTTACTATTTAATTAGACTGTCTATGGCTAGGCATTGTGCAAAGCATTTTAGACACATTGTCATATTTAATTTTCACTGTAATCTTATAAAGTAGGCATTTTATCCCCATTGTACTAATGAAGAAACAGGTTAAGGTAATTAAGCAACTTGCCCAAGGTCACACAGCTAGGTAGTGGCACAGCAGGAATTTAAGCCCAGGTCTGTCTCCTAAATCCACTAGACTACACTGCCTTCAAGCTTTTCTTTAAGTATAAAACCATGTCCCTTTAAGTTTCAATCAGGAAACCTGGTTCCAAAACCATTTTTAGTGTTCCTAAAATTCCCAATCTGTTGGAAACCTTAGACAGAACTCACACTCAAGTGTTCCATTACTGTGCCCAACTTTCCTAGTTTTCTTATGGAAGCTTTAGACCTTTGCTGTGTATGTTTGTATTCTTATTGTTACTTTTGGAAAAGTAGCCAATCTTGATGAGCAGGATGATTCATTCTGAATGAGTGAATGAAGCCTAGTGAGTTGCAACTCATTTCTACATGTGAGTTAGGATGCTGGATGAAGCCTGATTTTTAACATCAAGTTCTACACCTTTCAAGGTTAATAAGTCAAACCTCAGAGCCATTCAGGTCTTGCTTGTGACTCTTTCCCACTCTGTGTTCTTTAATCGAAAAGCTCAGAATCAGATTTCCTCTTAGGTTTCACCAGAGCCCAGTATAATTAAACTCCCATTTCTGTTTTCTTCATGAAAGATCTTCACTGACATGGTTTTATGATGGTTTTTTAATTGTGGGGCTACAGAAAACATTATTTATATTAGGTCACATGGAAATCACAGATGGCGTTACTAATACAATTTTAATATGCTTTGTGGCAGGGAGGGACGGGAAAGTATACAAGGGTGACTCAATTAGGCAAGAGTTGTGGAATGCATACATCCTACTTAACCATTCTAAGAGTTTGCCTTAAGCTGTGTCTTAGAACAGGAAATGCTGCAATAATGTGAGCTGACCTGTATGTTATTCTCATGTGCTGTTGAAACATGTATAGAAATAATAATGCCTAGCATTCTTTCATCTTGGGAAACTTCAGTCTCACACGTATTAGTTTATAGCTACTCCTTACTCTTTTCATATGTGAGGCTTGGAAAGCCTGTATAAATTTTCATCAAGGTGGAGACAGGAAAGCACAGTTTAATAGTATTTGACTGCCATTGATTTTTTTTTTCCCCACTGGTATCACAATGAATCAGATCAGAACTTGGACCTCAGTACTTTTTCTGCCTTGGCATCTTTTCCTGATAAGTAGTATGACCAAGTATTCAAATTCTAAGAATTGAACCATTTACTCATTCAACAGATTTATGGCATTTGCCATGTGCCCAGAACTGGGAATATAATGATGAAATAGGAAGTCATGGTCTCTGCCCTCACCAAGCTTCCAGCAGGCAGGTGGAGGAGGGGGACAGACAATTCCATAGTAAGTGCTGTTAAGGGAATTACGGAATTTCATAGGAATGTAAGGATGGATACATAAACCAGACCTGCTGAATCAGGGAAAGCTTCCCAGAGGAAATGGCATCTAAACTGAGATCTAAAAGCTGAAGAGGAATTGGGGCAATTAAAATAGGAAAAAGAAGAGGAAGGAAAGGCCCAAAGTGAGGTATAGCACATCCAAGGAACTGAAATAAGTTAGATATTAGTCTTCTTAGATCAAGTTATACTGCAGCAACAAATGACCCCAAAATGTCAGTGGCATTTAACAGCAGAGATTTATTTCTTTATGCTGCAATATGGAGAAATGATTGCAGGGGATGCTAAAATATGGAGAGAAGATTGTAGAGGGTAAAACCGAGGTAGGAAGCTGAGGCAATAGTTCAGCCTGAAAAGGAGGATGGCCTGAACTTTAGGGTGGTCTGAAGTAGTGGCAGTGGAGAAAAAGAGGGGTAGACAGAATCAAGAGATAAAGAAAAAGTTAGGTCAATAGTTCTTCTTGATAGATAGGACATAGAGGGTGAAGGAGACAGAGTCATGATTGACACTCAAGTTCAATATGCACTACATAGCTTTATAGTAACCACAAAACATAACATGATGATGAACACTTTTATAGAGAGGAATTTAATACTTATGATAAGATGATAAACATTTTAATGTAATAATTTTAGAAATGTCATCCTAATTTCATATACATCATAGAGTTTGTGATCTCAGTGATCAATATTATTTTTTCTGCTCAAAATCCTGGTACAGATACATTCACAGAAGTGTATAATTCTTGACAGCAAAGCTTCTGGGATGACAACTTAGGAGATGCCGAATTAAAATGAGATGTGTTTTATCACTCTACATTCATCCTAAAACTTGAACTTAGAAAGATGTCATTGAATGGTTAGAAAAATAGACAGCTACTGAACTATAAAATCTACCCTTGTAAACTTTAGCAAAGGGAGGCTCAGGCAGGTTTCACTAGATTCAATATTGCAAGGCTTTCATACTCTGAGGACATCATATAAGAGCTATGACCATTTGCATACTTAGAAACCTGCTGCCAGTATGACCGGGTGCGGTGGCTCACGCCTGTAATCTCAGCACTTTGGGAGGCCAAGGCGGGCGGATCATCTGAGGTCAGGAGTTCGAGACCAGCCTGGCCAACATGGTGAAACCCCATCTCTACTAAAAAATACAAAAATTAGCCTGGCATGGTGGCAAGCACCTTAATCCCAGCTGGGGGGCAGAGACAGGAGAATCATTTGAACCTGGGAGGCGGAAGTTCCGGTGAGCCAAGATAAAGCCATTGCACTCGAAACCAGGAGGACAAGAGAGAGACTCCTCTCAAAAAAAAAAAAGAAAAGAAAAGAAAAGAAACCTGCTGTCAATATGCATTGATTTTCCAGAGGAAAAAGTATTGTGCTGGATTCTCCCTTTCAAGATTAGGCACGTTCATGGAACATTATACTCTCGAAAGATGAAGAGAAGAGCATCTTAGGTTTTCCCAAGGCAACTCTAAATTTCTCGGCAGGGGACAAATCGAGATCACCAAATCAGATATTCTTTTATCTGGCAACAACCTCCTTTTCTTCCAGCTTTACTTTGTTCAACTTCTCCCATCATGATCATTTTCAACCACACCGGGACCATTAGTCTATTAATTTCTCTCCCAACATGTCTGTCATCTTCCGTCTTCCTTTTTCATCATACCCCACTTATATTGTGTACTTTCAGGATTTCTTTTTTTTTTTTTTTTTTTTTGAGACGGAGTCTCGCTCTGTCGCCCAGGCTGGAGTGCAGTGGCCAGATCTCAGCTCACTGCAAGCTCCGCCTCCCGGGTTCACGCCATTCTCCTGCCTCAGCCTCCCGAGTAGCTGGGACTACAGGCGCCTGCCAGGTCGCCCGGCTAGTTTTTTGTATTTTTAGTAGAGACGGGGTTTCACCATGTTAGCCAGGATGGTTTGATCTCCTGACCTCGTGATCCGCCCGTCTCGGCCTCCCAAAGTGCTGGGATTACAGGCTTGAGCCACCGCGCCCGGCCAGGATTTCTTTAAGCACTCCAAGGAGCCTGAGGTATTTTACAGAAATGTTCCAGCACTGCACAGATGGCTGTACTGATTAAGAGTGTTACTTTGTAACCATGGGCAAAGGAGTTGATCCTCCGGCATCTTCCAAAGGTAACCTGTGAGTGTGCATGGTTTTTTTTTCCTTAGTCACTAAGGACTCAAGGATTTTTTTTTTTTTTCTTTTTTTGAGACAGAGTCTCACTGTCGCTGGGCTGGAGTGCAATGGCACGATCTCGGCCCACTGCAGCCTCTGCCTCCCGGCTTCAAGCGATTCTCCCCTCTCAGCCTCCCGAGTAGCTGGGATTATAGGCATTTGCCATCATGCCCAGCTAGTTTTTGTATTTTTATAGACGGCGTTTCAGCATGTTGGCCAGGCTGGTCTTGAACTCCTGACCTCAGGCGATTCACCAGTCTCGGCCTCCCAAAGTGCTGGAATTACAGATGTGAGCCGCTGCACCTGGCAGACTCAAAGATTTATTTTTATTTATTTATTTTTTGAGACAGGATCTTGCTCTGTTGTCCAGCTGGAATGCTGTGGCATGATTTAGGGTCACTGCAGCCTTGACCTCCCTGGCTCAAGTGATCCTCCTGCCTCAGCTTCCTGAGTAGCTGGGACTATAGGCACAGTACCACGCCTAGCTAATTTTTTAAAAATTTTTTGTGGAGATATGTTTCTCACTATGTTGCCCAGGCTGGTCTCCATCTCCTAGACTGAAGTGATCTTCCTGCTGCTGCCTCCCAAAGTGCTGAGATTATGGGTGTGAGTTACTGTGTTAGGCCGGACTTAAGAATGTTTAACATATTTGTTGCATTTTGGTTCACTGCACTTACTACTCTTTCTGAAGCTTAAATTGTCCCATCTTTGACAGTGGGAACTTCTTCAAGGTGGCTTTAGGGTCTTTTTGACACATAAAACCCAGTAGTCTTTGAAAGCTTCCTTGCTTTCTGGTGTGATGGAGCTTGTTGCCAGCTCTTCTTACTTTTTTTTTTTTTTTTTTGAGATGGAGTCTCGCTTTGTTGCCCAGGCTGGACAACATGGTGGGATCTTGGCTTACTGCAACCTCCGCCTCCCAGGTTGAAGCGATTCTCCTGCCTCAGCTTCTGGAGTAGCTGGGACTACAGGCACATGCCACCACGCCTGGCTAATTTTTGTATTTTTAGTAGAGACGGGGTTTCGACATGGCCAGGCTGGTCTCGAATTCCTGACCCCAGGTAATCCACCCACCTCGGCCTCCCAAAGTGCTGGGATTACAGGCGTGAGCTACCACGCCTGGCCCATCTTACATATTTTTGTCCCAGACTGAGAATCAGCCATTTCTGTCAGGAGCCTGGGTTTCTGATTCCCTTTAACAGAAAATGGTATTTACAGGCCACAGCCTAGGCATGCAACATGCTAATTGCTACTAAATTGGTTATGGTTTCTAAGCCTTTTTAGTGGACACAGCTCTGACATTCTTTTTTTCTTTTTTAGGAGAAAAAAATCATAAGTTCATTTTATTCAAATTTAGGATTACAAGGTTTTATTTAACTTTAAAAGTTAAAAGGTTTTAATTGAAAAGTTTTAAATTGTATTCTGATATCACTTTTACACTGAAAATTTTAGTTTCTAAGAATATTAATGGCCAGGAGTGGTGGCTAACACCTGTAATCCCAGCACTTTGGGAGGTGGAGGTGGATTGGTCACCTGAGGTCAGGAGTTTGAGACCAGCCTGGCCAACATGTCGAAACCCCATCTCTACTAAAAATACAAAAATTAGCCAGGCATGGTGGTGCGCACCTGTAGTCCCAGCTACTCAGGAGGCTGAGGCAGGAGAATTGCTTGAACCCAGGAGGTGGAAGTTGCAGTGAACCGAGATCACACCAGTGCACTCCAGCCTGGGCGACAAAGTGAGACTCCATCTCAAAATAAATAAATAAATTTAAAAAATTAATATAATTTTATTGTTATACATAAAATGGTTTCAGAATAATAATACCAAAATTATTACTAATCATATAATTACTGAAAATAGTTTAAAATGTCTTTGACTTTTTAAAAATTCCAGATATATTCTAGTAAGGATGCATAGTCAAATTATTGTGTTTTAAAACCACATGAAATAATCTTTTCTGTATGGTTAAGCCACTAAGTCAATTGGAAGGATGGATTTATTTGTTTCCTTTTGCTTTTGATTTTCATGAATTGATTTTCTTTTCCATTTTGATTTAACCTGGTTTTATAATTTTATAAACCTGTCTCAGCTACTTGGGAGGCTGAGTCGGGAGAATCACTGAAGCCCAAGAGTGTGAGGCTATAGGGTGCTATGATCATACCTGTGAATGATCTGTACTCAACTAGGCTACATAGCTAGTCCTATCTCTAAAAAAACAAAAACAAAAACGCAATACATTTACAGGGTTTGAAATCAAATCTACAAAACAATGTATATTCCGAAAACTTTAGCTTTTATTCCTGGTCCTTCCACCCTATTCCTTCCCTCTCCCATAGGTTACTTAATTTTTTTTTTTAATTCAAAAATTATTTTGTCTATCCTTCCAGTTTTGAAAATATAAGCAAGTATTTTATATCTGTGTGTGTGTGTATATATATGTGTGTGTGTATATATATATATCTTTTAGATAAACAGAAGCATACTGCATATACTTTTTCCACCTTCTTTTCAGTTGACAACATATCCTGGAGATTGCTTCATGGCAGTGTATAAAAATATTCTTCATTTCTT
The DNA here is from genome assembly GCF_001698545.2 of Rhinopithecus bieti. Lineage (NCBI taxonomy): Eukaryota > Metazoa > Chordata > Mammalia > Primates > Cercopithecidae > Rhinopithecus > Rhinopithecus bieti. The sequence goes on from NW_016812542.1 coordinate 3,064,036, forward strand.
TCCACTTCTCCTTTGGGTGCACTATAGTTCCAGTCTCTTGCAGATAACCGTTTGAGCTGTTTCCAGTTATTTGCTATTACAAGTGCTGCAGTGTATAGCCTTCCAGACACTTTATTAAGCTTTTATAAGTATGATCATATTTTATGGAATCTGAAACCCCATTGATTATAAGTGACACCATTACTCTATATAACACTAAAAAAGAAAAACACCCTGCCAATTAACTGTAAAATGCCATTGATTGTAAAATGAATCTCAATTTCAGAGCTGTAAAATGTAAAAAAGTATACATCTTAACATTTAGGAAATTAAAATCTCATGTAATCCTCATAACAACCTAAAAGGAAGGCACATATAACTACCATGAGCTCCATGAAGGAACAAACTCTTTCTAGTTTTTGGCTCTAATATGTTTTTTTAAAAATACTTTTAATATTTTAAAAGTAGAGATGGGGGCGGGGGTCTCACTGTGTTGGCAAGGCTGGTTTCGAACTTCTGACCTCAAGCAATTCTCCTGCCTTGGCCTCCCAAAGTGCTGGGATTATAGGCATGAGCCATCATACCTGGCCATTAGGCTCTAATCTCACCCCCATTCAAGGAGAAGTGTGTCTAATAGTGCATAGTAGACACTTAAATATTTGTTGAATAAATGAATGAGCCCCCATTTTACAAATGAAGAAACTCTGAGGTACGAAGTTTAAGAAACCTACCTGAGAGCAATCATTTACTGGCAGAGCCTGGATTTGAACCCAGAAAGTTACAACTCATACCTGCTGCACTCCCCGCTATAAATTTATGAGTACCCGACCCTGGGTGTGTTGGCTCACACCTGTAATCCCAGCCAGCACTTTGGGAGGCTGAGGCGGGCAGATCACCCAGCTCAGGGGATCAGCTTAGGTAACATTGTGAAACCTCATCTCTATCAAAAATACAAAAAAAAAAAAAAAAAATTAGCTGGTCATAGTGCCGTGTGCCTGTGGTCCCAGCTACATGGGGCTGAGGTTGGAGGAGGATCCTTTGAGCCTAGGAGGTAGAGGTTGTAGTGAACCAAGATCTAGTCTCGCCACTGCACTCCAACCTGGGTGACTCAATGAGACCCATCTCAAGTAATAATAATAATAATAATAATTCATGATCACCAGTTACAAAGGGGCCCTCAATAATCCTATTGCTTTCCTCTGGTCAACTTGCTCTTCCATTGCAGCAACAATTATTGTAAACCATTACTCCCTCCAAGCCTCAAAAATCCCCTCTCTCAGCTCCCCTGGACCCACTCCCTGACTGATTAGAGAACCTTGCCTCCTATTTCATAGACAACATGAAGCCATGACATAAGACCCCTCTCAGTTTCTTACCAAACATGCGGATCTTCCTGCATCATCAGTAATTCTCTCCTCCTTCCCTCTGTGCTACATAGGATGTGCCCTTTGTCCTGCCAAAGGCTAATTCCTCCACTGGGACTGGGGATTCTATCCCTCCTGCCTTAACACTAGTAGTTACCCCTTTTTGCCCTGTAAATTCAACCTGTCCCTCTGTATGAGTTAGGATTCAACTTGGCTGCATATAAGAAAAAAATCAAATTAATTGTGGCCGAAATGAGAGAAATGTTTTTCGCTCTCACATATTTATTTACATTTTAATTGGTCTGAGTATGTGATGCTTGTATAAAAAGTAAAAGGTACGAACTGTACTCCTACCCTTACCTCAGTCACCTAGCTCCTCAGCCACTTTTTTAAGTTTAAAAATAGCGTGTAAAGCAACAGGAATGGAAATGGTCACTTGGGAGTATGCATAAATGGAGAGAAGAGAAGCAGGGACAAGGACTTTGGCACTCCTGCTTTTAAAGACTGAGCCAAAGAAGAACTGGCAAATGATCTAAGAATAAACGTCATTGAAGAAGGAGGGAAACCCAGAGATTGTTTTGCCCTAGAAGCAAAAGAAGAAAGTATTTCAAGGAGAAGTGTGTCTAATACCTCTTAGATATTCGAGTAAAATAAAAACAGAGAAGTGACTGTTATATCTGGCAGAATGGAAGCCATTAGTGACTTGGACTAGAGGAATCTCAGGGGAAATAGACTGAGGAGAAAATGTCGGGTAAAAGGCTAATCAGCAATTATGGTCAACTCAAGAAGTTTTGTTATGAAGGGGAGCAGAGAAACTTGCCTGGGGCTGGAGGGAGACGTGTGGTCAAGGTATTTTTTTTCTCTGTTGAGATAGGAGCTATTATGGTGTATTGTTTGCTGGTGGAAATAAACCATGGGAAAGGGAGAAGCTGATTATACAGGTGAGAGAGGGAATAATTTCCAGAGCAAAGTCCTTGAAGATGCAAGATTTGCATGGGCTCCAGAACACAAACAGAAGGGCTAGCCTTTGAAATGCAATCCACTTGATCCATGGAACTAGGAGGTAACTCACAATGGGTACATACAAAAGCAGACTGTAGTTTGAGTGGTCATTGTCTGCTTTTATTTATTTATTTTTTTTCCAAGACAAGAGTCTCGCCCTATTGCCCAGACTGGAGTGCAGTGGTGTGATCTCAGCTTACTGCAACCTCCGCCTCCCAGACTCAAACGATTCTCCTGCCTCAGCCTCCTGAGTATCACCACACCTGGCTAATTTTTTATATTTTTGGTAAAGACGGGTTTTCACCATGTTGGCCAGGCTGGTCTCAAACTCCTGACCTCAAGTGATTCAACCACCTCAGCCTCGCAAAGTGTTGGGATTACTGGCGTGAGCCACCGTGCCTGGCTGCCTACTTTGATTTATTCATTTTTTGTTAAAGCTGTGGGTAAGAGTAGGGCCACAGCGGGGGTTGTCAGGAGGTGGTATCATTTAGAAGCTTTGAAAAGACAGAAGACGTGAACTAGTCTTTGTGAAGAGTGGGAAAGAGAACATTTACAGTAGGATTGTCAAATATGCTAAGCACCCAACTGAGATTTTGGGCCATGAATTTAAAGAAAACTAATGGACATGGTGAATAAGATCAGCTGAGCACTATTTGGCTGCTTTCATGCAGGCCCAGAGTGAGCAGATTGTTGGGTATAAGCAGAGTTGGAGGCTTTCCTAATTGAATGCAACAGGATAAGCTCAGGGAAAGAGGGGCAAGGGTTTTAAGGGTGTTTGCAAGGGAGTCATTATAAACATGAGCTGTGGCTTTTAGGCTAGCTAAAGAAAAAGACGTGAGGACACGGATAGCTGATTATAGTTGAGAAAATGATAGAGTCTAAGGATGAGAGTTCTTCATGAAGTTAAAGAATTGCTGAAGCGGGAGTTCTTGTGAAGAGAATCCAGAAGGATGGGGGATGCTGGTCAGAGAATGGGACTCTGGAAGTTACAGTGTCAGAAGTGTGCAGTGATTGTCATGACAAAAAGAATGCCATGGTTGTCTGAGGGGGCATGGAGGATTAGATGATCAGAGGCCAAAAAGGCGGAGGAACTGAGAGGCCAAGATGTCAGATGGAATATCCACATGAATAGTGAAATCACTTTAAAAAGAGAGAGAGAGCAAGAAAGAGAGAGAGACATGGAAAGGAGAGCAGTGAGCCAAGTGGGTGAGGACTATTTGTGTCTTGAATCAAGACAGGCCTGGGCTTCACGTTTTTTGGCTTTTCAAGGGCAGGATATTTCCAAGAAAAAAAGGAAGACAGACATAAAGCAAAATGAGAGGAAAAAGCCAAGAGAGTTTGTCCCAGCCCTGTGTTCTACTGTGGTTGCCTGATTGTGAACTGCGAATGCATTTTACTCTTAACTTAGGACTGCTCAAGTCTGAGCATTCGAGTAGGGCCATAGTGGACATAAGAGCACAGTTCTTAGCCCGTTCTCCATACGTACATATGGGCTTTTTTATCTGCTGGAAGTATCCACAGATTTCATTAGACTCCCAAAGTGAGCATGACTCCAAAAGGTCAAGAGCCATCTCAAAGATCAGAATGTGTTCCCTATAAAGGGGAGATAAGTAAAATCACAATCAGTTGCACTATAATATTAATGATAATAGCAACGATAATGATAATGGCTGATACTTATTGACTACTTTCTTCCTTTTTTTTTTTGTAAGATGAGGTTTCACTCTGTTGCCTAGTGTGTAGTGTAGTGGCACAATCATAGCTCACTGTAGGCTTGAGCTCCTGGGCTCAAGCAGTCCTCTTGCCTCAGCCTCCCGGGTAGCTGAGACTACAGGCACAAGCCCCCATGGCTGGCTAATTTTTGTTTTAATTTTTAATTTTGTAGAGACAGAGGTCTCACTTTGCTGCCCAGGCTGGTCTCGAACTTCTGGCTTCAAGCAGCCCTCCTGCCTTAGCCTCCCAAAGTGTTGGCATTATAAGCCTGAGCTATTGTGCCTGGCCTTTATTGAGTATTTTCTATGTGCCAGGTCTCATGCAAGAGAAAACATGCCCTGAGCAAACCTTTTGAGCAATCTGGTCTGTGTCAGTGAGGTGCCTCACAAGAAATGAGTAAAAAGGCATTCCATTTTAAATATCAGTCTTTAGTGAGTTGGTTACCGTGAGTCCTTTCATCAGAGACCAATCAACTCTGAATCACTGATCAAATTTACTTTCAGAACTTGCATAGCTAACTTCACTTGGTGACCACATTGATATAAAGTAACCAAGTGAGTCCTTGCTGGAGTAGTCACCCTGTCTCTGTAAATCTATATCTTATTGATTGCTTCATTAGGTTGCTCTCTTCAAAGTGTTTTCTTTCAATGACAATTTACTCTGTGAGGCAAAATAAGGCAGTACTACATATAGAAAATAAAAATAACATTAAAATTTGAGATTTTTGTTTGGATGTCATGGCTCACGCCTATAATCCCAGCATTTTGGGAGGCTGATGCAGGAGGATCCCTTGAGCCCAGGAGTTCAAGACCAGCCTAGGCAACATAGTGAGACCTCATCTCTACAAGAAACTAAAATGTGTATGTGTGTGTGTGTGTGTGTATGTACACACACATATATATACATGTATATACATAATTTGAGATCTTTAAGAGATGGGGAAAAGTTGGTTATTTGACTTAATCTATCAAAAACTTCCAGGTTTGAGATATCTTCTTACAAATCATTGATAAAATGTGAATTCAAAATTTGTCAAGATTTTTAAATGATAACATCCAGCTTTAGTAAGCATATAAAGAAACCCACGCTCTTGTACATTGCTAGTCAAGTAATACAATAGCAGTATTTTTTAATCAAGTTCTTAAAAATATTTGTACTTAGCAATTTTCTTTCTAGGTTTTTTCTTATGGTGTAATTGCTGATACAAATAGAGCCATATTTTGGGGGTGTTTATTATGTTAAAGATAATGTTATTCTGAAAACAATCTCTTAAGCATTGAGTAAGAGATTAGTTTAACTAATTATTATACATCTGTATAATGGAATATAATGCAACCATTAAAAATTAGGTTGACTAGGCCGGGCGCGGTGGCTCACGCCTGTAATCCCAGCACTTTGGGAGGCCAAAGCAGGCAGATCATGAGGTCAGGAGATTGAGACCATCCTGGCTAACACAGTGAAACCCCGTCTCAACTAAAAATACAAAAAATTAGCCGGGTGTGGTGGTGGGCGCCTGTTATCCCAGCTACTTGAGAGGCTGAGGCAGGAGAATGGTGTGAACCCGGGAGGCGGAGCTTGCAGTGAGCTGAGATCAGCCACTGCACTCCAGCCTGGGCAATAGAGCGAGACTCTGTCTCAAAAAAAAAAAAAATTAGGTTGAATATTTAATTACATGAGGGGATATTAATGGTCTATTAAGAGAAAAAAGTTAAAAACTGCATGCTTGGTATGACTCAATGGTTTTGAAAATAAGTGTGAAAATACATATGAAAAAAGGTGAATTCATAACAAATATTAATAGTTGCACAAGGTAGACATATAGGTCAGAAAAATAGAATCGAAAGTCCAGAAATAAACCCTTTCACTTATGGTCAATTGGTTTTGAACAAGGGTGTCTAGCCAATTCAATGAGGGTGAAGAATAATCTTCTCAATAAATGTTGCCTGAATGACTGGATATCCATGTATAAAAGAATTAAGTTTGCCGGGCGTGGTGGCTCATGCCTGTAATCCCAGCACTTTAGGAGGCTGAGGCGGGCAGATCACCTGAGGTCGGGAGTTCAAGACCAGCCTGACCAACATGGAGAAACACCATCTCTACTAAAAGTACAAAATTAGCCGGGTGTGGTGGCACATGCCTGTAATCCCAGCTACTCAGGAGGCTGAGGCAGGAGAATCGCTTGAACCCAGGAGGCGGAGGTTGCGGTGAGCCCAGATTGCGCCATTGCACTCCAGCCTGGGCAACAAGAGCAAAACTCCGTCTCAAAAAAAAAAAAAAAAGAATTTAACCCCAGTCTCACACTTACCACAAATTAAATCAAATGGATCAGACTCTCATGTCAGAGCTAAAGTTAGAAACTTTGTAGAAGAAAATACAGGCGCAATTTTCATGACCTTGAGTCAGACAAAACCTTCTAAGATATAACTCCAAAAGTGTAAAAGACAAAAGAAAAAAATAGATAAATTAGATTTCATCAAGTTAAAAACTTCTGTGCTGCAAGTGATACTATCATGAAAATAAAAGACAATTCATAGAATGGGATAAATGATTTATAATTAATATATATCTGATAAGAGACTTGTATCCGGAATTTATAATGAGGTCTTAATAACTTTTAAAATAATGAAATTTTAAAAGGACAGAGGATCTGAATAGACCCTTTTCCATAGAAGATATGCAGATAACCAATACATGAAAAGATGCTCAGCATCATTAGTCGTTAGAGAAATGCAAATCAAAACTACAATGAGATACCACTTCACACCCACTAGGATAGCTATATATATATATAGTTGGCAGACAATGTAAAGGGTTGTCAGGATGTGGAGAAATTGGAACCTTTATACATTGCTGATGGGAATGTAAAGTGGTACAGCCATTTTGGAGAATAATTTAGCAGTTCCTCAAAATATTAAACGTATGGATACCATATGACCCAGAAATTTCAGTCTCCTAGATTCTAAGAGAATTAAACACAAGTATTCAAACAAAAATGTGTACATGAATATTTATAGCAGCATTATTCGTAACAGTCAGAAAGTGGAAACAACCCAATGTCCATAATAAATGGATAAACAAATTATGTTACATACATACAATGGAATACTAATCAGCAATTTTTAAAAATTAAGTACTGATACTGGCTACAACATGGAGGAATCTTGAAAACATTATGCCAAGTGAAAGAAATCAATTGCAAAAGACCACATACTGTGATTCTATTTATATGAAATATCCAGAATAGGCAAATCTCTAGAGACAAAAAGTGGATTAGTAGTTGCTTAGGACTGAGTAGGGGGAAATGTGTGTTAGAGGAAATGGGGAGTGATGCTAATAGGTTTCTTTCTGGGGTGATGAAATGTTCTAAAACTAGGTGGTGATGATGATACAACTCTAAATACACTTAAAAAATTGAGTTGTACACTTTCAATGGGTGAATTATATGGGATGTGAATCTCAATAAAGCTGTTAAAAGTGTTAACAGTAGTTATCTCTGGATGGTGGGTTTATGGTGATTTTTTTTCTTTTTCTTCATATATATGTTCTACAATAAAAAAGTATTGCTGGGCACGGTGGCTCACGCCTGTAATCCCAGCACTTTGGGAGGCCGAGGCGGGCAGATCACGAGGTCAGGAGTTCGAGACCAACCTGGCCAACATAGTGAAACCCTGTCTCTACTGAAAATACAAAAATTAGCCAGGTGTGGTGGCACGTGCCTGTAGTCCCAGCTACTTGGGAGGCTGATGCAGGAGAATCGCTTGAAACCAGGAGGCATAGGTTGCAGTGAGCTGACATTGTGCCATTGCACTCTAGCCTGGGTGACAGAGTGAGATTTTGTCTCAAGAAAATAAAAATCAATTAAAAAATGAATAAAAAAGTGTTTTTAGTTGTAAGAAAAAAGGAACAGTTACTGGTTTTAGTGGATTATCTCAACAAGGCAACAGAATTAAGTAGAGCATTTCAGGGGTTTGAGAGCATTTTTTTTGTTTTTTTGGTTTTTTTGAGACAAGGTCTCACTCTCACCCAGGCTGGAGTGCAGTGGTGTGATTTCGGCTCCCTGCATCCTCCACCTTCCAGGCTCAAGCAATTCTTTCTCAGCCTCCTGAGTAGCTGGGACAACAGGCGCCCAGCATCACGCCCGGCTAGTTTCCGCCATTTACCCAGGCTGGTCTCGAACTCCTGAGCTCAGGTGATCCACCTGCCTTGGCCTCCCAAAGTGCTAGGATTACAGCTGTGAGCCACCGCCCCCAGCCAAAAGCATTCTTAAATACTTGTCCCTAGAAGAAAACTGCTCCATTCTCCCATTCCATTTCTCACATCTTATTGTTCTTTACTGTAAAATAGAAGTTTTTTCCCTTAAAATAATGAAAACTGTGTTTCTATTTTCTTTATTTTATGCAATATTCATTTCAGGCTGAATGCCTTTTCATTTTTGACTTCTCATTATTTGCTGCATCATAAGAAACTTCTACACTTCAAAATCTTAATTTTTACGGGAATGCATTCAGTGTGCTTTCAGAAATTGAGCTTAATACTTTAATCCAATTTAACAGATTGCATTCTTGCTCTTTCCTTATCCCAGGACCAGATATCATTTGGTTATAATCCCTTAACAGTTATAAATATTAACAACAATGAATGCAGCTTGCAAAAAAATTAAATTTCAATTTGACAGTGTAATAATGTGCTGTGAAAATTAAAATGACTTGTTAAAATATAGTTTACAAATTATATGAAAGCATTGTCAAAATTAGGGATTTTCTGTTTATTATAGCATATTTTGATATGTTGATTAATCGATTATTGCAGGTAGGTGGATTATTCAGTGTCAGATAACTAGACTTAAGTATGAGTGATCATAGTTGCTTAAAAGATCTACTTAGTTGAAAGGCAATTCTACTCAAATAGTGGGAAAAATCCATAAAAATGTTATAATATCAAATTTTCCTCTTAGATATACACAATGAAATTTAAAATGGCTACATTAAGCTGTGGGAGACATAGCCCACAAAATCTGAAATAACTGATGGAAAAGCACTTGAAAAAGATAAAAGCCTTTTGTTTTGTTTTGTTTTTTCTTTTGTGAGCTAGAGTCTTGCTCTGTTGCCCAGGCTGGAGTGTAGTGGCACAATCTCAGCTCACTGCAACCTCCACCTCCCATGTTCAAGCGATTCTCTCAGCCTCCCAAATAGCTGGGACTACAGGTGCATGCCACCACACTTGGCTAATTTTTGTGGGGTTTTTTTGTAGAGACAGGGTTTCACCATGTTGGTCAGGCTGGTCTTGAACTCATGGCCTCAAGTGATCTACCCACCTTGGCCTCCCAAAGTGCTGGGATTACAGGCATGAGCCACTGAGCCCAGCCAAAAGTTAAGAGCTTTATAAAATATATAATATTATCATTATTATCACATGAAGTAAGAAGACTATGTGTCCTTAGAAAGGATGAACATAGGCCAGGCGCAGTGACTCACACCTGTAATCCCAACACTTCAGGAAAAGGCTGAGGCGGGCAGATCACAAGGTCAAGAAATCGAGACCATCCTGGCCAACATGGTGAAACCCCGTCTCTACTAAAATACAAAATTAGCTGGGTGTGGTGGTGTGTGCCTGTAATCCCAGCTACTCAGGAGGCTGAGGCAGGAGAATCGCTTGAACCTGGGAGGCGGAGGTTGCAGTGAGCCAAGATTTCGTTAACTGCACACTCTAGCCTGGGAAGCTGAGTGAGACTTTGTCTCAAAAACAACAAAAAAAACAAACAAAACAAAAAAAGAAACGATGAACATAAGCATTTGCAAGAAACATTCAAGTTTAAGGTTTTTTGTTTTATTTTAATGTTTATTCTTGAAGTCAGCTTTCTGAAAAACAGCAGGAGTTCTACAGAGGTGCTCAGAAATCAGAAATGAGGGTAGCAGCTTTCAGTTTTATACCGAGGACTGATTTCATTTAAACGCAGGATCTGGAGTCTAAAAGAAGGGAAACAATGTTTGAAAATCATGACCGAGGCCGGGCGAGGTGGCTCACGCCTGTAATCCCAGCACCTTGGGAGGCCAAAGCAGGCGGATCACAAGGTCAGGAGATCGAGACCACAGTGAAACCCCGTCTCTACTAAACATATAAAAAATTAGCTGGGCCCAGTGGCGGGCGCCTGTAGTCCCAGCTACTCAGGAGGCTGAGCCAGGAGAATGGCGTGAACCCGGGAGGCGAAGCTTGCAGTGAGGCAAGATTGCACTCCAGCCCTACATCTCAAAAAAAAAAAAAAAAAAAAGAAAAGAAAACAAAACCATGACCACAGATTTTTTGTGAGATAGAGTCTCGCTCTGTTGACCACAGATGTATATGTTTAAATCCTTTCAGTATGAATTGATGGATTGTGACCTACCCCTGAATTCTAAGGTGGAGAACTGAAGGCTCTTCTATGGTGAGGCAGGCAGACCCATAGCTGGGCTGAAACCTACTGTCAGAAGTGTGAGCTATGTACCATAATGGCCCAAATTTATTATTATTTTTTCATTTACTTTTTTTTTGTTTTTGAGACAGAGTCTTACTCTTTCACCTAGGCTGGAGTGCAATGGCATAATCTCAGGTCACTGTAACCTCTACCTCCCGAGTTCAAGCAATTCTCCTGCCTCAGCCTCCCAAGTAGCTGGGATTACAGGTATGCACCACCACGCCCGGCTAATTTTTGTATTTTAAACAGAGACGGGGTTTCACCACGTTGACCAGGCTGGTCTTGAACACCTGACCTCAGGTGATCCACCTGCCTCGGCCTCCCAAGGTGCTGGGATTACAGGCGTGAGCCACTGCACCCGGCAATGGCCCAAGTTTATAAGAGCCAAGGATGTAGTTGTGTTTGCATCCCTTGGAGATTATATTTAAGCAAAAGGACAGTGATGGGGGTGGGAGGAGAGTGTACTGGGGGTGTGTGTTTGTCCTTATAAGCAAATGCAAGATTCAGTGTTATAATGTAATAATTATTTTGGAAGAAAAATTTCACACTGGGGCTATATCAGAGCTTTTCACTAGAATTCCTGCCTGTTTCCTGGGCTGTCTTTCTCACTCTACTGTAAAATCCCTGAAGGTAAAGACTCTGGATTTTTTACCTTTGTGTCACCAGCACCTTGGCAGTACCTGATACAAACATATTTGAATTACTTACAAGATTTAATAATCTAGCAAGCTACCAACAAAATGATAGAAATTTATTTTCCAGCATAGGGTAATTGATGGCCCTCAGACTAGAGAAAGCATTAGCAGGTGCCATTTGCAGAATCTTTTTGGAAAAGAATAGAGCCAAAGGGAGCTCCTGGCCCCAATATTCTCCATCTTAAACACTCTCGTCCCTACACCTAGAATTGCTGTACTTTTTATAAGGTTAAGTCATACAAAAGATTCCACTGTAAACCTGGATAGCCTGTTTTTCTGGAAGGTCACAGTTTTAAATAACTGTGCCATTTGAATTATTCCCAAAACAACATTTCAAAAAAGCATTGCAAATATTTTCTGATTTGAATTAGATTTTGAGAAATGTGAAGATGCTACATTTTCTGAGTCAATTAAATTTTGCTATGAATATGGCTGATATGTCTTAACCTAATTTGCTTTCTATAAATAGGCAAGTATCAATTTGTATATTTTCTTAATTATAATTTTTCTCTTTGTCACTAAAAAAATCAGTATTTAGTTTATTGTTTAATTGCTTTTTAAAATCATAGTAGCATAAATGTGTCATATAGTAGGCTGTGGAATTGATTTCCTTTCATATGTAGAAATTAAAAAATAAAAGTAATAAACAATAATTTTACCTAGCCTTACTTATGTTCATTTTACATGTAGGTAGATTTCATAATGACCAAAAAAAGAAAAAAACTAAAATTTTCATGGGTTACTTTCAGAGGATGCTAGGGAACCAACTTATACTTTTAAAATGTATAAGTAAAAAGAAAGAATCAAACAATTGTCTGACCTTTCTGTATAAACTGTACCTCAGGGTAACCATTAGTTGATGAAAGAAAGTTTTCCTTTATGGGGATATTCTAGCTAATGAGTAGAGCAGGCATAATAGAATTAGAATATCACAGTGCTGCAATCTCTAATGAAATAATGGATGCAAGAAAGATCACCAATGATTGCTAAAAGCATTAGGGGAAAAGCTGACGGAGAACTTTATAGCATATGATTCAGCCTGGCAAAGCCTGAATCCACTGATCAATCAGCCTTACAGAAAGAGACAACCATATATTGTGTGTCTCTAATGAAAGTACACAAACCACTTACAAAGTATCTCACCAAAAAATTGAACCTAAATTGAATTCAGCCTCTAGATGTATTCGTTTACAGAAAATATAACAGATAGAGAAATCTTTTAAACAACATCAGTGGGATGCAATTAGCAAAATTCAGACTGTGGGAAACTTTACAGGAAAAACAACAAATACATTTCAAGGAAAGGAAAGTGAGAGTGACAGAAACAGAGGGAGGAACCCATAGTTTAAAAGAAACATACTAACTAAATGTAGTATGTGATCCTTATTTGCTTCCCCATTTAAAGGAATTGATGGTAAAAAAACAAAAAAAACAAAAAAAAACAAAAAAACAAAACAAAACAAAACAAAAAAAACTTGAGAGCTAACAAGAAGCTCTTCCCTACTAAAGGGAAAAACAATATAAAAAACGCC
>NW_016812542.1:3076843-3085228 GCF_001698545.2 Rhinopithecus bieti
AAAAAAAAAAAAAAAAAAAAAGCCTCTCTTACTGACTTTTGTTGTTGTAAATCCTACAATTATAGAAGTGTACCTTTTAGTTAAACCTTTTTGCCCTGAAATGAACACTTCTAAGAATCAGCACATTAAACCTGTCAATCACAAACTTTACTGAGTTTATGAGCCCATTTTCCAAGGGTAGGTGTCAGTGAAGGACCTGAAGCATGAAGACGATGATTAAAAAAAAAAAAGTCCACAGAAAAGGGGAGATAAGGTGAAGATAGAGAAAACGCAGAAATCAAAGCAGTCTCCCTTCATCCACAGTTTTGCTTCCAGTGATTTCAGTTACCCATCGTTAACCACAGTCTGAAAATATTAAATGAAAATATTAAATTCCAGAAATAATACATAAGTTTTACATTGCTCTATGTAAATATACCCAGAAATGTATCTATAATCATTCTATTTTATTATGTTATTGTTGTTCATCTCTTACTATGCCTAATTTACAAACTAAACTTTATCATAGATATGTAGATATAGGAAAAAACATAGTATATAGTGCTACCCGTGGTTCCAGGAATCCACTGGGGTCTTGGAACCTATTTCTTTTGGATAAGGGGGGACTACTGTATATGAAGGAGTGGCCCAACCTACTTTCCTTTTAAGAATACAAGCTGAAAGTTACATGAATCGCTTCTACTCATGTCTCATTGGTTATAACTTTGCCACATAGGGGAAACATAAAGATTATTCTGACTAGTCATGTTCCTGGATACTAATTCTCTGACTTCAAAATAAGGGGATAATGCATACTAGTGGACTATTGGCATTCTTTGCTATGATAACTCTAAAAAGAAGCTATATGACCAGATATCATAATGATAATGTGTTCTAAACTAAGAGTTTCACTGAAATACCCAAATACAAGTAATATGTATGTGATGGACATTTGTCCTTGACTACCTAACATCCATTCACTCTACTTTCAGTAATATCCTCATTTTTATTTGAGAATCCATTCTCCCTCACTCTCAGTCCATGGGGCTCTGCAGGTATGACTCCATTCTTAGCTCTAGCGGTGACTTGTGACCAACTCTAGGGGTGACTTGTGACCCAGCCTAGCCAACCAGAACTTCACATTCCCTAGACAACAACAGCTGTTTCAAGAGTGGGCACGTGGCTTCATTACAGCTACTAGGAAAGCTGACTTGCTTTAAGTTGACAGCTATCTTGCTGCATGGACCCTGACAATAAGACCAATTTTATGTTATTTTATTTTTATCCTAGCATCTAGCCGTATTTGGAGTCCGCTCTACACTGGAGCTTTTTTTTTTTTTTTTTTTTTCAGATGGAGTTTTGCTCTTGTCGCCCAGGCTAGAGTGCAGTGGTGAAATCTCAGCTCACTACAACCTCCACCTCTTGGGTTCAAGCAATTCTCCTGCCTCAGCCACCTGAGTAGCTGGGATTACAGGTGACTGCCACCATGCCTGGCTAATTTTTGTATTTTTAATAGAGACGGGGTTTCACCATGTTGGTCAGGCTGGTCTTGAACTCCTGACCTCAGGTGATCCACCCACCTCAGCCTCCCAAAGTGCTGGGATTACAGGCGTGAGCCACCGTGCCTATACTTGGGCTTCTTAGGCACAAGATCCAGTAAGCCCTCCCTCCTCCTCCCCACCCCTTTTTTCTTTACACTAGTGTTTTCTGTAATCCTGCAATAGAAAGAATCCCAACTGATATATTTGTGACCATTTCTAAATCTCCAAAATGTATAATTATACAATTAAGAATTAAAAGAAGTTTTTAAGACTGGTTCATGTATTTAAATGAATAAATTATTATCATATAGTAAAGAAATACAAAGCATCATTGTTCTACTCTGTATTTCCAAAATTTGAAGCACTGGTCTGATTATAGGCTTCAAAATCTAGTTAAATTATTCTGTCTCACACATTGCCAACTAACATTACTGTAGATTCGAGAGCTTAAAAATTTGGTCATTATGAAGAATTCAGCCTTAAGTTCTTTCTGGAGTGAAGTAGGACTATAAATAAGTTTAAAAAGTCATTACATTTTTTCTCCTTTGGACGGCTTCTTTTTTAAGAAGCAAATCTCTATTTTCACACAAACCCCATATTCTCATCCTGTGGTACTTTAAAAGCACAACAATACTTCTTACCACTCAGAGTAAATAAATAATTCAGAGTAAGATAATATCAAATGTAACATAGAACTAGTCAAACATCTTACAAGCCCCTTGAGTAGTATCTTCAAAAGAAAATACTGAGGGACAATTTTATGGATTCCTGTATTTTTCCAATAATGTCAAAACAATAAGAAACATTCATATTTCATGTTGTCTTTTTGGAAAAGTCCCATTTGATCAGCAGGGTAGCTCTGGTTCAGTAATGCACATGAAGCCCAGACAGCTCCTGCAGTTTGCCAGATAATAGAATATAAGCTAAAAGGAGCTTAGAGGTCTTCTATCACATCTTCTCTAGGGAATGATTGCAGCAGAATTATGCTAGAAATGAGATTTATCTCACTTTAAAGACCGGCAGAGAAAGGAATTCCATTCTTTTCTTAGTAATCCATTTCAGTGCATAACAAGCCTCATGAGAAATTGATCAACTGTATTTTATCCAAATCCTATGAGCTGAAATTTTTCTGTTATTAGTGAAAATAGAAAGCTGCTAGTGACTGTCATCAGTGTGAGAGCCCTTCATATATTTGGACACTGTAAAAAGAACTGTTATTTATGATGAACATCTTAACCCCTTCAACTTAGTAGTTCTCAACTAGGGGCAGTTTTACCTCCAAGGGACAGTTGACAATTTCTGTAGACATTTTTTAGTTGTCACAGATGGGGGGGGAATGCTACTGGCATATAATGAGTAGAGGTCAAACATGGTGCTAACCACTCTACAATACACAAGACAGTGTATCACACACACACACAACAAAGAATAATCCCCAAATGTTAAAAGTACCAAGGTTCATAAACTCTACTGCCTTTCCTCATATAGTCTTATTTTCTAGACCCTTAATAATAATTTTCTTTTCTTTTTCTTTTCTTTTTTTTTTTGAGATGGAGTCTTGCTCTGTCACCCACACTGGAGTGCAGTGGCACAATCTCAACTCACTACAGCCATGACCTCTCCAGCTCAAGCAATCCTTCCACCTCAGGCTCCTGAGTAGCTGGGATCACAAGCACGTGCCATCACACCTTGCCAATTTTTGAATTTTTTTTGTAGAAAAGGAGTTTCGCCATGTTGTCTGGGCTGGGCTCGAACTCCTGGGCTCAAGTGATCTGCCTGCCTCTTGGCCTCCCAAAGTGCTGAGATTACAGGCATGAGCCACTGTGCCTGGCAAATTTGAATTTTCTTTCAGCCTCCTCTCAGACTTAAATTAGATTTGAGGCTATGAATTACACATGGGCCTGATTATTAGTGAACATTAAGGACAAATTACTTCATAATTCCTTCAGTCTGTGATACTTGTTAAGGGATAATTGAAAGTGACTGTGTCCTGCATGAAGGTTAGAGACACAGACCTCTCTGGGGATATAGATAACCCACATCAAATGTTCTAACCTAAGAGTTTCACTGAAATCCTCAAATACAAGTAATATGTATGTGATGAGCATATGTATCTTGATGAATTATAAGTGCATACCCCAAGTACTATCCAAATAAGATTACCACAATATCTGACACTGATAGAAAGGAGACTGGCTGAGTGTGATGAGAGGGGAACCTCCCTTTGATCTTCTTGAGCTACAGCCAGAGAATAAGAGTGACACAAAAGGGAGGTTTCCTGAAGCTCACTCTTACAACTTCCAGTGGAGGTGACCAAAGTAAAGGGACTGAGTAAGGCTTCCTAGCTTCAAATGTTTCATTGTGGCCTAAGGACATGTATTTAAGTTAACTTTTGGTGGTTTTATAAACTTCTGTAACTTTTCTTTTCTTTTCTTTTTTGAGACGGAGTCTTGCTCTGTCACCAGGCTGGAGTGCAGTGGCGTGATCTTAGCTCACTGCAACCTCCGCCTCTTGGGTTCAAGCGATTCTCCTGCCTCAGCCTTCTGAGTAGCTGGGACTACAGGCACGTGCCACCATGCCCAGCTAATTTTTGTATTTTTAGTAGAAATAAGGTTTCACCATGTTGGCCAGGATGGTCTCGATCTCCTGACCCCATGATCTGCCCGCCTTGGTCTCCCAAGGTGCTGGGATTAGAGGTGTGAGCCACCACACCCGGCCTAACTTCTGTAACTTTTTTAATGTTAATTTTAAATCTTCTCTTTCTCAATAATATAGAGCAGTAGAAGCCCTTTAAATGCACAGATTTGTGAGCCTGCTTCAAAATAGCAGAAACAACCCCCTTTAAGGGAAACCATGGAAAAATGGATTTCCAGAAGAAAAACTGTACTAGCTAGGAAGAGAATCAATCTGGGAGAGTCCCTGAAATGTGCAAGAAGAAATTTGGGATCCATGCAGGGCTAATGCTGGGGTTGGAAAAAGTGCTTCACATCTTCAAATATGGATGCTGAGTTCTGCTTTACATAGCGCCTCACCCATGAGAGGATTTAATACATGTTTTTCTGATTTTGATTAGCATTTTGCTTCTAAGTACTGCTCTTAAATTCAAATTATAGCTTTCCAGAGGATAAAAAAACGATGAAGAAATATGCTGAGGTCTGCATAGAGATCAAGTGACCATTTCCACTCTAAAACCATAGATTCTGCCACTTGTTGGGTTTTCATGCCAGGTTTGACATTTTTACACTTGATGTCTACATACAAACATTCACATTGGAGAGTCTGAACAAAAATCACTTGGTTGGTTTGCACATTGTAAGAAATATATAAAATGTTTCTTGAAATTATAGTTCCAAGTTTGCTTTTATATTTAGATGACTCATTGATATGGTTAGGCTCTGTGTCCCCACCCAAATCTCGTCTTTGAATTACAATCCTCACATGTCAAGGGAGAGACCAGGAGGTAATTGAAGCATGGGAGAAGTTTCCCCCATGCTGTTCTCATGATAATGAGTGAGTTCTCACGAGATCTGATGGTTTTATAAGGGGCTCTTTCACCTTCACTCGGCCCTTCTCCTTCCTGCTGCCTTGTGAAGATGGTACCTTGCTTCCCATTCACCTTCTGCCATGACTGCAAGTTTCCTGGGGCCTCCCCAGCCATGCTGAACTGTGAGTCAATTAAACCTCTTCCCTTTATAAATTATCCAGTCTCAGGCAGTTCTTTATAGCAGTATGAAAACAGACAAATACACTCACAAAGACTTTCTTTGCACACTATCCATTTAGCATGAAAGGTGATCTGGATGAATATGAAAAACAATTAATTTCAAATTTATGTAAAGAAAAGATGGCAGCTTAATGTCTCTCACATTCTTTCTCCTTCCAACTCCATCTTGACTCCATCTGCTGGGGCCAAACAGTAGGCAGGAGTGACCTGGAAGAGGAGAATCATAAAGTTGATGTAATGGTTTCTTCAGAGCGGGCGGGACGGGAGCTGGGGATTAAAGGTGGATAGTCCTGACATGAAGATCTAAAAATGGTGGTTGCTGACAGCTGGACCCTCTGGTTGTGCCGTGATAGCTGGCCTGCCAGGAGGTTGATTTCTGCTCTGTGAAAGTATACATATTCTCCCGAACTGCAGCTGCTGGGGAAGAACCAAACAGGCCAGGAGAACATGAGGAGATGAGGGAGCTTCCTTCCTTCCTGAAATCTATCTGCTATTATACAACATGAAACATTCAGAGACCGCTGTCTTTTCACCCTCTCAGGACCAGTGACACTAAAGCCGCTTCCAAGGCACCCAAAACCAGAAAGAGAAGGAGAAAACTGAACAGACTAACTCCCTTACGAAACAGAGTTGCTGAAAGAGACAGATGATAACTTGTGCAGCAAGAACAAATTAATAAGAATACAAAGGAGGTCTAAGTGCAGCACAAAAGAAATGCTCTGGAGATAAATAAAACCATGATTTTTCAGACTATAAGTGTAATAATAAAATAAAGGCCAGTGTTGAGAATAAAATTAGAAACCTAGAAAATCCAATGGAAGAAATATCTCAACTGACAGAGCAAAAATACAGAGGGATAGAAATTATGACCAAAAAAAAAAAAAAAAAAGAAAACCCAAAAATCAAAGATAAGGAATTTGGAGGATAGACCCTAGAGTATAGATTCTAGAAAGAGAAAAAAAAAAAAAGAAGATGGAGGAGAGATAATAGTAGAAGAAAATATTTTTGTGTTGAAGAAACATCTGAGTCTACAAATTCAAAAGGCTCATTCCAGGCATAATTCATGAGAAACATATCTAAGCATATGCTGGTAACATTCTTGAACTTTTTTTGTTTTTTTTTTTGGGGGGGTTTGTTGTTGTTGTTGTTGTTGGTTTTGTTTTTGTTTTTATTTTGAGACAGAGACAGAGTCTTGCTCTGTTGCCAGGCTGGAGTTCAGTGATGCAATCTCGGCTCACTGCAACCTCTGCCTCCCGGGTTCAAGTAATTCCCCTTCCTCAGCCTTCCGAGTAGCTGGGACTAGAGGTGCTTGCCACCATGCCCAGCTAATTTTTTTTTTTTTGTATTTTAGTAGAGATAGGGTTTCACCATGTTGGCCAGGATGGTCTCGATCTCCTGACCTCGTGGTCTGCCTGCCTTGGCCTCCCAAAGTGCTGGGATGTGAGCCACTGCACCCAGCCACATTCTTGAACTTTAAAAGAAAATCTAACAAGTTTCCACTGGTGAAAAAATGAGTACATTGACGAGAAAAACAATCAGACCTGTAATTTATCTCCAACTTTGGAGGTTAAAAGAAAATGGGGCATATTCTACAAACTACTGAGAGAAAAAGACTACAATCCAAGAATTCTTTATCAAAGCAAGTTATTTGTCTGTCAGTGTGAATGAAAGATATTTGTAAATATACCAGGACTCAGAGACTGTATCACAGACATACTATCAGTTAAGAAAAAGATTTAAATAACAAATTGATTAATTATTTTGAGATGGAGACTCACTCTGTCACTCAGGCTGGAGTACAGTGGTGTGCTCTTGGCTCACTGCAATCTCTCCGCCTCTCAGGTTCAAGCGATTCTCCCATCTCAGCCTCCCGAGTAGCTGGGACTACAGGCATGCACCACCATGCCTGGCTGCTTTTTGTATTTTTAGTGGAGATGAGGTTTTGCCATGTTGGTCAGGCCGGTCTGGAACTCCTGACCCCAGGTGATCCATCTATCTTGGCCTCCCAAAGTGCTAGGATTACAGGTGTGAGCGACTGCACCCAGCCATAACAAATTAATTTGAATAGATATATACATATATAAAATATATAAAGTGCATACATATATAACATAGAAATATAATTAGTTATCTGTCATTGCATAACAAATTATTCCAAAATTTAGTAACTAAAAACAATAGTAAGCATTTGTTATCTCTGTTTTTGTGAGCCAAGAGTGGCTTAGCTAGGAAAGTCTGTCTTGAAGTCTCTCACAAAGATGAATTTATAATGTGGGCGCAGGCTGCAGTTACTTGAAGGCTAAACAGGAACTGGAGGATCAGCTTCCCTGGTGGGTCACTCATACAGCTGTCAAGTTGTTTAGCTCTCGGCAGGAAACCTCAGTTCCTCTGCAGGTGGGCTCTGCTAGGCCTAGGGCTGCTCAAGTGTCCTCATGATATGGTGGCCAGCATGACCCAGGGCTAGTTATCCACAACAGAGGAAGCCAGGAACAGCCTCAGAAGTTGCACAGTATCATTCTAGAAGCAAGTCACTAAATCCAGTCTAGGAGAGGGCAATTAGATGCCACCTTTGAAAGGAGAAGTGTTAAAATATTTATTTTGAGATGGAGTCTCATACTGTTGCCCCGGGTGGAGTGCAATGGCATGATCTCAGCTCACTGCAACCTCCGCTCCCCGGGTTCGAGCGATTCTCCTGCCTCAGCCTCCCAAGTACCTGTGATCACAGGAACATGCCACCACCCCCAGCTAATTTTTTGTATTTTTTTTAGTAGAGACGGGGTTTCACTATGTTGGCCAAGGTCGTCTCAAACTCTTGACTTCGTGATCCACCTGCCTCGACCTCCCAGAGTGCTGGGATTACAGGCATGAGCCACTGTGCCCAGCGTGTCAATATATTTTAAAACACCACATATATAAAGTAAAAGCTAATAGAAATGCAAGGAAAACCTAATAAAATTCAATCATGTTAATAAATTTCAACATATCTTTTTTCAGAACTGGACAAATAAAGCAGACAAAAAATTAAGGAAATGTGGAGAAAATGCATTAATATGCTAGATTGAATAAATATACATAGACCCTTATATCCCTCAGAAAGAGCTCATACATTGTTTAATCCATAAAATAAATAAAAAGGAGACC
>NW_016812542.1:3085679-3113940 GCF_001698545.2 Rhinopithecus bieti
AAATAAAATAAATAAAAGGAGACCCAAAGTAAAAATATGTAGCAATATATTTGCTACATTTTTTTTTTTTTAGTTCATTCTGTATGGCAGGTGCCAAAGCACTTTACATGTAACAATTTATTTAATTCTCGCAACAACCCATGAAGTAGAATTACAGAACTACTTGGAAATAAAGAAACATATCAACACACGCTAGATTATTTTTGGTCTAAAGAGGGAATAAAAACTGAAATTATAAATGGGAGTGGATATTCATCAAAGTGCGCTAATACAGGTATACTGGAGCTAATGGCTAATATCCATTCAACTGGTAGGTCCCTGCACAAAACACTGGTTGTTAAACATTTTCAATATAACCCCTATTATAAACTATCTAAAGAACTTCGAAGAGAATACTTCATAACAATAGCTGACACTTTATACAAAAATTACATCAAAATGGATTTCAGACAAACATAAAATGCAAAACTATAAACCTTTTTGTAAAAAAGTAGGAGAAAATCTAGGGAATTTAGGGCTAGACAAAGTTCTTATACTTGACACCAAAAGCATGAACCATGAAAGGAATAATTAATCAATTGGACCTCATCAAAATTTAAAACTTTTGCTTTGTCAAAGCCCATGTGAAGAGGATGAAAAGATAAACTACAGATTGGGAGAAAATATTTTCAAATCACAGATCTGACAAAAGATTAGCATCTAGAATATATAAAGTTCCTTTTGAACACAACAGTAAAAAACCCAAACAACTCAATTAGAAAATGTGCAAAGACATGAATGAACATTTCACTGAAGAGGCTCTGTATAGCAAATAAGCACATGAAAAGATGCTCAACATCATTAGCCATTGGGAAATGCAAGTTAAAACCACAATGGGATTTGACTACAAACTGGTCAAATAAAATTTAATAAAATAAAATGAATATAAAATAAAATAAAATTTAATCAAAGCTAGAAACATTTGAGCAACAAAATAAAGTAGTACTGAATTATAGTAAAATAGTGAAAACGCCAAATGCTGGCAAGGATATGGAAAAATTGGACCACTCATATTTTGCTGGTGGGAACGTAAAAGGGTACAAACACTCTGGAAAACAGTTTGGTAGTTTCTTATAAAACTAAACAAGCAATTACTATACCACTCAGCCATTGCATTCTTGGGCATCTATCCCAGAGACATGAAAATTTATATTCACACAAAAACCTATACATAAATATTTATAGCATTTTTATTCCTAATGGCCCCAAAACTGGAAGCAGCCCACATGTCTTTCAGCAGGTGAGTGACTGAACAGACTGCGGTATATGTTCATTGTAGCGTTATTCACAGTAGCCAAGATCAATCTAAGTGTTTACTGATAGATGAATGGATAAAGAAAATGTGTTATATACATAGAGTGGAATACTGTTCACCCACCAGAAAGAAGGAAATCCTGTCATTTGCAACGACAGATTAATCTGAAGGACATTAGGTTAAGTGAAATGAGCCAGATACAGAAAGACAGATACCATAGGGTCTCACTTACATGTGGAATCTAACAAAGTTAAACTCATTGAAGTGGAGAGTAGAATGGTTGTTTCCAGGGATAAAGGGGTGGGGGAGATTGGGGAGATGTTGGTTAAAGTATACAGAAGTTCATTTAGACAGGAGGGATAAGTTTTCAAGAGACTGCACAACATGGTGACTATAGTTAATAATATATATTGTGTACTTGAAAATTGCTGCATAGATTTTAAGTGTTCTTGCCCCCCAAAAATGTGTCTGTGAGATAATGCATATGTTAAGTAGCTCAATTTAGTCATTACACAATGTATAGATATTTCAAAACATCATATTCTACATACAAATATACACTTTTCTTTCTCAATTTAAAAATGTTTAAGATTGTGGTATATACACACTGTGGAATAATACTCAGTAATAAAAATGAACAAACTATTGATAGATACGACAATTTGGATGAGTTGCCAGGGAATTATGCTGAGGGAAAAAAGCCAAGCCCAAAAGGATACATACTATGAAAGTCCATTTGTATGACATTTCTGAAATGAAAAGAATTTAGAAATAAAGAACATTTTAGCGGTTGCCAGGGATTAAGGACAGGGTCAGGGAGGTCGGTGTCATAAAAGAGCAACATGAAAAATTATTGGGATGGTGAAACTTCAGTATCTTGACTGTGATGGTGGATACACATGGAATAAAGTGCAGAACTAAATACGCACACACACACGCACACACAAAAATCGATACAAGTAAGGAAAACTGGGAAAACCTGAATAAAACTGGTGGATTGTACAATGTCAATATCCTGATTCTGATATTGTCCTCTAGTTTTCCATAATGTGGGGAAATTGGGCAAAAGGTACAAGGCATCTTTCTGTATTTTTACTTATAACTGCATGTTAATCTATGATTATCTCATTACAATTTCAATTAGAAATAGTTTCTGAGGCTGGGCGCGGTGGCTCAAGCCTGTAATCCCAGCACTTTGGGAGGCCAAGAGGGGCGGATCACGAGGTCAGGAGATCGAGACCATCCTGGCTAACACGGTGAAACCCCGTCTCTACTAAAAAACACAAAAAACTAGCCGGGCGAGGTGGCGGGCACCTGTAGTCCCAGCTACTTGGGAGGCTGAGGCAGGAGAATGGCGTGAACCCAGGAGGCAGAGCTTGCAGTGAGCTGAGATCCGGCCACTGCACTCCAGCCTGGGCGACAGAGCGAGACTCCGTCTCAAAATAAATAAATAAATAAAATAAAAGAAATAGTTTCTGAGTTTTATTTTATTTATTTATTTTAAGATAAGGTCTCACTCTGCTGCCCAGGCTGGTCTCAAACTCCTAAGCTCAAGCTATCCTCCCATCTCAGCGGGACTTTCCCAAAGTGCTGGGATTATAGGCATGAGCCACTGTGCCTGGCCTGAACTTTTAAAATATTTCAAAGGGCATGAAAAATGAGAGAAATAAATGCCGTCTGTTATTGAAGATATGTAGCTATAGGTAGACTGTCTACTCATCTGGAAAAAAAATACAGTCAGACCTTATGTCTTATTATGTAAATTATACCATGTAAATAGAAGAAGAGATCATTAGCTTCATCTTGTATATATGTTTGTACCATGTTATTTTACTTGTTATTAGAAGCATGGGGTGTTATTTTACTTGTTATTAGGAGCATGGGTTACTGCTGTAATGTTCAAAAAATCAAATAGAGAATTTTTTTTTTAAGTCAAACCCAATACGTCATCAATACGTCAAATGTTTACCACAATCTGCATGGAGTGCACATATCAGAGGAATATGCTACATATCCACTTTGGAGACAGTATACAGGCATATGTTGGCTTAAAAATTACTTTAGGCTGGGCGTGGTGTCTCATGTCTGTAATCCCAGTACTTTGGGAGGCTGAGGCAGGCAGATCACCTGAGGCCAGGAGTTCGAGACCAGCCTGGGCAACATGGTGACACCCTGTTTCTGCTAATAATACAAAAATTAGCCAAGCGTGGTGCACACGCCTGTAATCTCAGCTACTCGGGAGGCTGAGGTAGCAGAATTGCTTGAATCCAGGAGGTGGAGGTTGCAGTGAGCCGAGATCGTGCCATTGCACTCTAGCCTAGGGCGACAAGAGCAAAACTCCATCTCAAAAAACAAAACAAAACAAAACAAACATTACTTTAAGAAATATAACATAGAAAATAATACTCAAATTTAGGTGCACAAATACGTATTTAAGCTCATCTTGAAAGAATATTAGATAGCAACTGACAAAAATTAAGGCAAAGCAATGCTCCCTAATGCAAAGCAAGAAAGAGACTGACGCAATGTGGATGGGAATATGATGCTGGCTATAACACACAGCAGCGACAATTCAGGCCTGTGGGTACTACCTGTATTAACTCAGGCAGCCACAGCACCAGGCAGAGCCAAACTCATCATTTAAGATGGTTTGCTGAGGCCTGTAGGAAGACCACCAGGGCTTTAGGCAAATTGTAAAACAGAAAAATTTAAGTGTGTTCCCTTTCTTTATGTCTTCCCCTTCCTCATACTCCCATTGCCCATGTCATTGGATGTGGAAAGAGATTTTGTTGTCTGAAAATTTCAGCACCAGCCTCAAAGCTGTGGACGACAGGTGATAAATGCCCCTGTGTTCAAAAGAGAGATGTTAAATACATTCATGCAAGACTTACTAAAAGGTAACCAAACTGATCTTTGTTTTTTGTTTTTTGAGACATAGTCTTGCTTTGTCACCCAGGCTGGAGTGCAGTGGCCACATCACGGCTCACTGCAGCCTCAACCTTTTGGACTCAATGAATCATCCCACCTAAGCCTCCCAAGTAGCTGGGACTACAGGCACACACCACTATGCCTGGCTAATTTTTGTTGATTTATTTATTCATTTTGTAGAGACCGGTCTTGCTTTGTTGCCCAGGTTGGTTTTGAACTCCCGACTTCAAGTGACCTCCCGCCTTGGCCTCTCAAAAGGTTGGGCTTACAGGCATGAGCCACCACACTGGGCTCCTGATCTTTGGTAATCACTACTATTACCCATTTCCAAGTTTATAAGAAAAGGGGAGATTTATTAATGAGCTTCTTGGTAGTAAGAGAATTCATATAATTAGAATGCCTTGTTAACATGCTTCCTCTCCCACCAGCAAGTCAAAAGAAGCAGTCCCACTTGGAAAGGATCCAAATGATCTACTTTAGAGATCGGCGCTTTCTACAGGAGAGGAGACTGGCATCTCATTTTTCCATCTGGAAGCTGGATGTCTTGCTGCCACAGTGAAATATAGGAGCATTTTGGGGAGAAAATGTCTTCAGGAAATTGGGTCATACAAGATAAAAGTAGAGACTAGTGGCTTAACTATCCCCTCATAGGGTTGGGGGCCTAGCCAGAGTTGCCCATGGCATCAGACAAGATTGTCTAACAAGCCAGCCCAGATTCTTAAGAGTCACTCCTTCCTCTGAGTTCCATATTGCTGATTTGGCAATGAAATAAAATATTCTGTGTCTGTAAGCACCCTCAGATCATAAAACCTAATTTTCAGTTGAAAAATGTGGTCACCCTACACCTAGTCTTTCTTCTTTATGTCACCATTTATTTTCATGTTTATGCCCTATGTGTTACTACAGATTCCTTGACAGCAGGGTTATTATTCTTCTTATTTGTCTCATTATGTCCCCAGACTTAGCATGCAGTCGATTCTAGGTAAATGTTTGTTGCTGGTGTTTATGTTGCTGATAATTCATTTCTTCCTTTTCTGCAGTCCTTTCCCACCTTCTTCCTGGGGACCTCTCCCAAATACTTACTGCCCTTACATTAACTTCCTAATGATCTGGGAATCAAAACTACAGGCTTATTGTTTTACCAATGATCTGTGGGCCAGGTTTCTGAAAAGGCTTTGTTCCACTTTCTGTTTTAAAAATGGGAACAACAATATATTTTCTTCTGTCTAATCACTAAGCATATGAGCAGGATCAAGTGAGATGATGTGAATTGTGTTGCTCTGTAAATCTGATTATGTATCATTAGCCCTTTGCAAGATCATTTCCGGAGAGACACAGAAATAACTTATCTAAAAGGATACTAGCTTCTCACAGAATTTTATTTTTTATCCTCTTGTCAAACTAGAAATCAAGATTGGTAAGACTTCGGTCCTTTAGGAATGAGATAGTTGGGCCATGAAGCAATTATGACTTATTTCAAGGATTTAAACAATATAAAGAAAGCTTAGCTCCAAGGCTTCTCATTCTCTAAAGGTTAAAAATTGTATCCTAATTTCCATTTCTGGAATCTCTATTAGTCACAAGGAGGAGTCTACTGTGCCCTATTTTAGCAGAAGGCAGATTAAGTACAGGATCGACATTTGCTCTCAAGGAAAGCAAATAGCCATATTTTATCTTGAGAAACTACCACGATGTGGAGAAAAAAAATGAAAGATAATAAGATTATCTGGTGAGTTTTATTTGCCATGTTAATGCTCTGGATGATTCAGGAAAACAAGCCCAGAAACTGAATTGTCTAGATTATTTGTCATCATCTGAATCTGAATTTGCTTATTCCACAGATAAATCAGCCAACCCTTCATTTTCCTGTTGGTTGTTTAAAAGTAGGGCAATGAGTCTAACATCCGATTTTTCTTCCCTGGTAGTAGAGAGTCCAGGGCTCTGACCTCAGCTAGAATTTTGGGGGTACAAAATCAGAACTGCCTGGAGTACAGGTGAACAGCAATGGGGGCCTGAGGTGGGGATCCAGTGAAGGAGGCTTGGGAAGCAAAAATCGAGGACAAAAAAGATCAATGGCCCAGACAAAAGACAACTGGATTCCAAACAAAAATCTGCAATCCTGCATACAGGATGGAGTGACTGCGATGAGTGAGTGTGGGAGCACCTGAAAGTGCAGCAGGCAGAAGGACGATGTGCCCATTTCTGAGCATCATTAGCCACAGCAAGTCAGAGTGGGCACCCCAGGCTCAGAGCAGCAGCCATCACTTCACATAATACATTCCCAAGCAGAACTGAGATTTTCTAGTGATCTCCAAAGTACCACAGAGAAGTCAACTAATAGAATCCTTGCTAATTTATTCACCCATTCATTCCTTCATTGAACCAACACTAATCAAGTGCCATTCTATGCCAGGATCTGTTCTGTGCTATTAGGATATGGCAGTGAATGACACATGTGGAACTTAGAGTCTAGTGAAGGAAAACTACAACTATAGACAAAGTAAATAAGAAAGCTATATGGTATTTAATATTTAAGAAGATATTAAGGGCTATGGAAAAAATTACAACAGGGTAAAAGGTATTGAGAGTGCCAAGAGTGGGAAGAATTTGCTATTTTAAGCAGAGTATTCACTGAGAAGGGGACATTTGAGGAAAGACTTGAGAGAGGTGAAGGAGTTTGCCACGTGGATATCTAGGAACAGAATGGTCCATAGCGTTCCAGGCAAAGAGGACAGCCAGGCCCTGAGTCAGGGACAGGCCTGGTGTGTTGGGGAAACAGCAGGGAAACCAGCATGGTTGGAGGTGAGACAGTGAAGAGGAGAGAGTGAGGGGATGAAATCAGAGAGGTAAAGAGGGGAGCAGAGTTGCAGATCACACTGGGCCTTAGAGGTCTTTAGAAAGACTTTGACTTTTGATCTGCAAGAAATGGGGAACTGTTGGAGGTTTTGCAGCAGAGGAGTGATGTGATCTGATTTAGCATTCAAAAGGATTTCTTTGGAAACTGTATTAAGGAGAGACTGTAGAAAAACAAGGGTGGAAGCAGAGACTAGTTAGGAGGCTTTTGTGTCATTCCGAGGGAGAGAGATGTCAGTACAAGTGATGGGTAAAATTTAATCTGCTGTTCTTCAGTGAGCAGTCATTTGGATATTGTACCTGTATTGATTCTTTTTTTTTTTCTTTTTGAGACAGAGTCTCACTCGGTCACCCAGGCTGGAGTGCAGTGGCATGATCATGGCTCACTGAGCCTCAATCTCCCAGGCTCAGGTGATCCTCCTACCTCAGCCTCTCAAGTATCTGGGATTACAATATCTTTATGCCTCATGCAGTCAATGGTATTCACTGAGATGGGGCCTGGTGATGAGTCATGCTAAAGACCCAATGGTAAATTGATGAGGTCTATTATAGAATTTAATAGGAATCTAAACACAAAGCAAAATATTCAAAATATCTAAATATCTCATCTGTATTTTCTCATCTCTATCTATCTATAGTTCATCTATATTTGCTTATGTGTTCTTGTTGGGGAGTTCCTACCTCTTTTTACTGTCATATTTGCTGACTCTTAACCTGTGTTTTCTGAGGTATTATATCTACAAGTTATCTTGAATATCAAGAACCCATATGATGGACAGAGTCTGGAGCGGTATGGGTCTTGTACCTCTTCCTACTTTTATTCTTCCCTTTGAGCTCCTAGGTCCACCCTAGCTGGCTGATTCCAGGTCCCATCTCATGGCAGGTGGAAAATACATGGCAGGGAGACTTAAAGCTCCACCCAAATTTCCTTATGAAAAAAAGACCACTGCAAGAGCAGTCTAGGGCCTGTGAATATAGGGTGAACTGGTCAGGTATTCCTCTGCTGGGAGATGCCAGGGCTGGCAGGAACCAGACATGCATCATCTAAGACATGCTGTTGTGGAATTCACAATGGCCCCGTCACTGTGCTGAGGAGGATCTATGGTTTGAAGACAGTGATGATTCAGTTTCTGACGCAGCGAATGTCAGTGGTGAAGTGAATCCTCTGGATACCAGCAGCGACAAAGGATTTCATCTTTGGGAGTAAATGATTTTCTTGCTTTTCAGGATGAAGATTAAAATATTTTATTAATTCTTGGATGTTTTGTGACTGATTTTACCCTACTACATGGAATGAAATACCAGCTTTTAAAAAAATTCACTAAATTTTCTCCTCTTTGCTCACTAGTGTCTAGTGTGACATATGAAGGAACATTACAACATAGGAATCTCTTCTTTTCTGTTCTTTTTTGAGACGGAGTCACTCTATCACCCAGGCTGGAGTGCAGTGGTATGATCTTGGCTCACTGCAACCTCTGTCTCCAGGTTGAAGTGATTCTCATGCCTCAGCTTCCTGAGTAGCTGGGACTACAGGCACACGCCACTACGCCTGGCTAATTTTTGTGTTTTCTTTAGAGACAGGGTTTCCCCATGTTGGTCAGGCTGATCTCGAACTCCTGGGCTCAAGTGATCTGCCCCCCATGAGTCCCCATGAGTCCCCATGCCTGGCAGGGAATCTTTTCAACATTTTCTGTTTCTATATTTTTTGTGACCATTTTCTTTTCTTTCTTTCTTTTTTCTTTTTTTTGTAAACTATGATATTTGTTAGTCTACATGTACTGGAGTCTGTCAAGTAAGAATCTTTGATTTCAAACATCAGAAACAGACTCTGGGCCAGGCCCGGTGGCTCACGCCTGTAATCCCAGCACTTCGGGAGGCTGAGGCGGGCAGATCACCTGAGGTCAGGAGTTCGAGAACAGCCTGGCTAAAATAGTGAAATCCTGTCTCTACTAAAAATACAAAAATTAGCCAGGCATGCACCTGTGGTGGCGGGCACCTGTAGTCCCAGCTACTCAGGAGGCTGAGACAGGAGAATGGTGTGAACCCGGGAGGCGGAGCTTGCAGTGAGCTGAGATTGCGTCACTGCACTCCAGCCTGGGCGACAGAGATTCGGTCTCAAAAAAAAAAAAAAGAAAAGAAAAGACAAAGTAAAAGGAAACAGACTCTGGATAATCTCAGTCAGAGTGAATTTACTGGAAGCCTATTAGGAGCTCGTGGAATTGGCGAGAGGCTCAGAATCAAGCTTTGGAATAGGTCAGATACAAAGACAGTTACTAAGCCTAGAAAGCAGAACTCAGAGGAATTGTCTCATAGCAGGGACCTTCTGGTTCCTTTACAATGACCAGAATGGAAGGAATTCTGACTGCTTTTAGTCTTTTCATCTCTTTGATCCTGATCCAAATTTGGGTGTGGTGGGCTGGTGATGAGTGTTAGTCTGGGACCTCTGAGAAGCAGGCGGACACCAAGATAGGATTAACATGCAAGGATCATTTTAGGAGAAAAACCTGTGAGGCGAAGCGGAAGGGAGCTAGGAAGACCAGAAGGGTCATCAGATCATAACACGAGTCTGACTCTGGTGAAGGAGTTAGGGAAGGAAGATAGGGTGGAAGATCCTAGATGGCTGTGCAGTCTAAGGAAGTTTTGGCAAAGGCCTTGGGGAGTTCTCCAACCAAAGCCACCCATCAGAAGAGTTCTGTCTCTCCCAGGAATGGGCCTGCTGCATTTAGTCATTGGTTGGGAGCAGCCCTGGAAAAGCGTGACCTCTGGTGTAAATGTGGCCATGGGTTTCAGCAGGCAGCATCTGGGACCCTAGGTCAGTTATGCTCCCTGCAGTTGCATTTCTGTGAAGTGCATTCTCACGGTTGCCTCAGTGACTGACAGGCTTAGTATGGGCCATGGTCCCACTCTGTTAGGGAAGGGAAGACCCCTGTTACTGTATCACAGATGGAAGATGTAATTATCCAGAAGTTAATTAGGTCCTGTTACAGAGCAGAAATGTATGATGGGTGGCCAAAACTCAAGAAACTCCCTTTCTTGTAGCTACTTGTTTAGAAATTCCTTAAAATTACCTGTTTTGCCACTTGTTTTGTGCCAACTTTAAAAAATGTATCTGTTTCATTTACATGGGCTATTAAAACTTCATGCAGGCCAGGCACGGTGCCTCACGCCTGTAATCCCAACACTTTGGGAGGCCAAGTCGGGCGGATCACCTAAGGTCAGGAGTTTGAGACCAGCCTGGCCAACATGGAGAAACCCCGTCTCTACTAAAAATACAGAATTAGCTGGGCGTGGTGGCACATGCCTGTAATCCCAGCTACTTGGGAGGCTGAGGCAGGAGAATCACTTGAATCTGGGAGGTGGAGGTTGTGGTGAGCCAAGATCATGCCATTGAACTCCAGCCTGGGCAACAAGAGTGAAACTCTGTCTCAACAAAACAAAACAAAACAAAAAAAACAAAACAAAACTTCATGCAAACATATATTATGTTGATGCTTTTGGTTATGAATATTTGCTGAAATTACTACTGGTTTTTGTTTCAATAGCATGTGTCTTATAAGGATTCTAGTAATAAACATATGTGCTGCTGCCTGTTATCTACCAATATTCAACATCACAAATATATTTTCTTTTGCTAAGGGAGTTTATATTTATTTTAGGATTTAGTCAACTATTACTGCATGTCTAGAACTTAAGATTGTTGACTTTGGATTCCAGTATTCTCTGCATTGTATTTACGTGAATAAAATAATGTTTTCTTTTATTTAAAAAACTTTATGGCCTGGCGTGGTAGCTCACACCTGTAATCCCAGCACTCTGGGAGGCCGAGGTGGGCAGATCACGAGGTCAGGAGATCGAGACCATCCTGGCTAACATGGTGAAACCCCGTCTCTAATAAAAACAAAAAAAATTGGCCAGGCGTGGTGGTGGGCACCTGTAGTCCCAGCTACTTGGGAGGCTGAGGCAGGAGAATGGCTTAAACCTGGGAGGCGGAGCTTGCAGTGAGCCAAGATGGCACCACTGCACTCCAGCCTGGGCGACAGAGCGAGACTCCATCTGAAAAAAAAAAAAAACAACTTTATTTATTGACTTATTTTTATTTTTTGAGACAGAGTCTTACTCTGTCACCCAGGCAGGAGTGCAATGGCATGATCTCAGTTCACTGCAACCTCCACCTCCCGGGTCCAAGTGATTCTCCTGCCTCTGCCTCCCAAGTAGCTGGGACTACAGGTGTGTGCCACCATGCCCAGCTAATTTTTGTATTTTGAGAAGAGACAGGCTTTCATCATGTTGGCTAGGCTGGTCTTGAACTCCTGACCTCAAGCGATCCACCCACCTCAGCCTCCCAAAGTGTTGGGATTACAGGTCTGAACCACCGGGCCCAGCCTATTAAAAAAAAACTTTAAAATGAGGCCCTCAATATATGTATTAATTTATTTTATTTATTTAATGTATTTTTTTTGAGACGGAGTCTCGCTCTGTCGCCAGGCTGGAGTGCAGTGGTGCGATTTTGGCTCACTGCAACCTCTGCCTCCCGGATTTAAGCAATTCTCCTGCCTTGCCTCCCAAGTAGCTGGGACTAAAGGTGTGCACCACCATGCCCAGCTAATTTTTGTATTTTTAGTAGAGATGGGGTTTCACCGTGTTAGCCAGGATGGTCTCGATCTCTTGACCTCGTGATCTGCCCTCCTCAGGCTCCCAAAGTGCTGGGATTACAGGCGTGAGCCACTGTGCCTGCCCTTAATTAATTTTTCCAAAGAAAATTTTCTTTGTAAAATTGGAGCATGTCTTATATGGCAGTAATCATGGTGGTTTAGGGAAGGAAACCCTGCCATATCCATCAAACTTCTGATAAATTCTCCAAATTTAAATAAATACAAATTGTACATCATTTACTTTACTTCTAATTGCTAATATTGGAGGTTTTCTCCCAGCCCACTGTAGGTGGATTATGCATCATATGAGTCCCACTCAACATTTTCTTTCTTTCTTTTTTTTTTTTTTTGAGACAGAGTCTCACTCTGTCACCCAAGCTGGAGTGCCATGTTGTGATATCAGCTCACTGCAACCTCTGCCTCCTGGGTTCAAGTGATTCTTCTGCCTCAGCCTCCCAAGTAGCTGGAACTACAGGTGCACACCACCATGCCCTGCTAATTTTTGTATTTTTAGTAGAGACAGGGTTTCACCATATTGGCCAGGCTGGTTTCAAACTCCTGACCTTGTGATCTGCCTGTCTTGGCCTCCCAAAGTGCTGGAATTACAGGCGTGAGCCACCACGCCTGGCCTGACTCCCACTCAACATTTTCATAGAAATTATCAGGGCATTTTATAAATTTTTTACCAATTTATAGTTATTAAAAGTCAAACTGCTCAAGCATATAAGACTGGAACATATAATTTGCTCATGTTTACAAGAGTTTTACAGTAATACGGGGTTGATATGGCAGTACATAAAAGTAGGAATCATTTCAATGTATCCCAGATGATAGTGGCATTAAATAAAAATAATATCAATTAACTAGTGAAAATAGTCTTTCTGATGTTTCTGCTTTTTAGAATATAAAATGACAAATCTACTACATATTGCTTCTGTAAAACAATATAACATGTGGTCAGGAAAGTATACAAATAAATATAAATATAACATGTGGTCAGGAAAGTATACAAATAAAATGTATGGCTCAATGAATTTTTATGATGTGCATTTTGATAACCACTAGAATGCATCTTACTGACCTCTAATAACAAGGAGGCTAATTGACCACTGTGCTCTACAATTCATCATTATACCTGGGCTGAGGCCACTCTGGCCTTGGCTGCAGTATCAATGACTGTGATACAGAGGCAGGCCCGTTACCAGGAGACACAGGTCTTCCTTGATGGCCAACTTAGACTGGAGAATTCCCCAACACCCTTGCTGAATCTTCCCCAGACTTCATGGTGCTCTAGGATACTTTCACCCAACATATCTTCCCTTCCTCTTTTACTCAGGGTCAGACTTGCATGTGACCACTCTCTCAGTCTTTCCAACTCCTTCCCTATGTTCTCACAAAAGCATTTTCCTAATAAAATCCCTGAACATTTAATTCTGTGTTGGTGTCTCCTTCTTAGAGAACTGAAACACACACATGAACCCAACTATGTAACCAGTCCCAGATCAAGAGACAGAATATAACCAGTATCTTGAAAGAGCCTTTTGTGCCTCTTCCTAAAAATTATGCCACAACCAGCCCTCTACCAAAGGTAACCATTGTCTTCACTTTTAATGTCAAAGATTAGTTGTGCCTGTTTTAGAATTTTGCATACATGAATCTTACAGACTATATTATTTTGTGCCTGTCCTATTTAATGCAACATTATGTTTGTGGCATTCATCCATGCAGTTATATATAGCAAAATTTCAGATAGATTTTTGTGTCTTATTCATTCTAGTTGTTATTGATAGGAGTATTGATCTACCGCATTAAGGTGACAGTGACTGTCCTTCACTAAATTTATGTTTAGTAACTATAGTACACCAAAGAATTTATTACCTAAAGAGTACCTTGTTAAATAAATCAGGTCTATTCAAGTCTTCACTGACTTAAAGATGAAGTTTCATTGACTTTTACCTTTAAATGAATGTAAATCCCTGGAGGATGTGGATGTCAGGGTGGGATTTCAAATAGAAATGAAATAGACTTCAAAAAATGCTTTACATTATGTAAGTACAAAGAATTCGCAGTGTAGTGTGCCTTTCAGTAGCCTTGAATTTATCACTCCAACCCAGTAAAAATGCTCTCTTAAGATTACTAGTGACCTCATAATTGGTCACGTTGATACTTTTTAGCCCTCATTTCATTTGATAGCAGTGAATGACACTGTTAAATTAAATTTGGCCTATGACTGCCTTCATAAGCAGTGAACTGAAACCTAACTCAGTATGTAAACAAACTGCAACTGAATTAAGCTGATATTCTTGTAACAGGTAGCTGATTCTCAGCCAATCATAGCAGCTGAACTTCAGCCAATCACAGGCTGCCAACTGATTAGACTATGTCCATAACACAAATGGTGACCTGTAAAAAATTAAGCTGTTTCTGCATGTCACTGTCTTTTTCTGTCTGTAAATACTGCTTGCCTTCATTGCTGGGTGGAGCTCCCTGAACCTCTATTGGTTCAGGGTGCTGCCCATTTCATGAATTGTTCTTTGCTCAGATAAACTGTTAAATTTAATTTGTCTAAGGTTTTTCTTGTAACATCAATGACTATATTCTTCTTCAAATTGTCTTCTTACTTAGCTTCTTGAGAGAGAATATAGTGAAGTGGTTAAAGGTACAGGCTCTGGAGTCAGAATGCCTAATTCTGAATACTGGCTCAAAACAGTATTCTGTTTGTAATCTGTCCAGATTATGTAAGCTTTCTATCCTTCTGTTTCATTATCTTCACAATAGAGATAGTAATAGTGTTTGCTTCAAAGGGCTATTGTAAGATTTGAATGAATTAATATTTGTAAACCACTTAAAATAGCACTGGCACATTTTAAATAGTATATGTTTGTTGTTATTAGTCTACTCACATTACTGATTCATCTCTGATATCCCAATGGGCCTCAGTTGTCTCTGCAGGCTCCTCTTTTTCCCAGTTCCCTAAGGTTTTTGTTCCCAACAATTCTCTGCTAGTCTTCTTGTCACTTATTTATTTTAGAAACAGGGTCTCACTCTGTAGCCCAGGCTGGAGTGCAGTGGTGCGCTCATAGCTCACTGCAACCTCAAACTCCTAGGCTTAAGCAATTCTTCCACCTCAGCCTTTCAAGTAGTTGGGACTACAGGTGTGTGCCACCATACCCAGTTTTCTTTCTCTTTTTTTTTTTTTTTTTTTTTGTAGAGATAGGGTTTTGCTGTATTGCCCAGGATTTCCTCTCACTTTAAACACTCTCCTCAGGGCAACTTTACCCATGCTTCCAGATGAAAGACCATTTACATGTCAATGCTCTTTAGCTTAGTCAGCCATCTTGGCCTCTCTCATGAGCTCTAGATTTATATTTTCAGCTGATTACTAAACATCTGCATCTAGAGGTACCATAGACACTTCAAACTCAACATGTCAAAAAGCAACTTAATTTTCTTGTTGTCTCCATTTTTATAAAACTTCACTTTATAGCCAATGAAGAACCCTAGAAATTAGGGCAAGATGTTCTTCAAATTGTTAATTTAATAGAAGAGGATGTTGTAATATTAAATATGGGTGGGGACAGGTGCTGTTCAAGTTCCTTTAGTGGTAGATATAGTCATCCCTTGCAGACCACATGACGGGTTTTGGAACAAGACAGGTATGTGTTCAAGATTAGTTTTGAGATACCTAGAGAAAAGGTGTATTGTAGTCCAGAGTGAATACTTTTACCCTTCTCTCCTCCCCTATTCATGTAGGCTAAAGCTCACTTCTCTCCTGTATCCAACGGGAGAATCCAGACTGAGGAGAGAGGAACTTGATCTGGAGTCCAGTGCAAGGTTCTGCAATTTACTAAACACATGAGAGAACTTGATCTTTGATGAAGAAGTGGCACATTCTGGAAAATAGGAGAGAGGTTAAAGACATCAGAAAAGGGATGAGTTAAAAAGAGAAAGGGACTGCGGGGAGAAGAGAGCAGATTAGCCATAAGAAAGGTGGGAGTCTTCAACCAGGGACACCTGGAAGATCTGAACTGTGAAACTCTGTGCTCTTGTGGCCTGAAAGGGGATGAAAGGAATGGATTAGTGGCACAATGCCTACTCTTCTACCCTCTGACTGTATAGGGTTTGGATTTATCACTGATGGCTTTATGTAAAGAACTACTTAAACACCCTTAAGAGTCTAGTGTTTGTTTACTGCAGAAGCAGTTTCCAAAATAGAATCTGGAATGAGGGGGGATTATTTTCCTTGATCCTGATATACCAGTGGCAATGTTATATTTACTGTGAAGCTAAAGAAGCATCAGCTGTAGGGACAGTCACTTGTGTGAGCCCTTTCCAAGGCCCTTGGAGAAGAAACATATGCTCCTGGTCAAATGTTTTACAAAATTTGAACAAGTAAGATTTTTTGGTATTCTTTTCTATGAAGATCTCCCCACATCCCACCCCTATAAAATTATAGAAGCTTCAAACTATGTAAAATCTGACTCTAACACTGTCCCCTACAAACAACAAACTTTAAAAAGATCTGCATTTTAAACTACAAGGAAAAAATGATAAATCAATAAGCATGGGGGAGACCGTAACATCCTTTCTCAGTGACTGATATATAAAGCAGACAAAAATTAGAAAAGATACAAATGTTTGAAAACACAATTAACAAGCTTTATCAAATGAACATATATAGAACCTTGCAACAAATAATTAGATAAATTCTATTCTTTCCAAGCACACATGACACATTTATAAAAATCACATAGAATGCCACAAGAAAAAAATATTAACAAATAACAAAGAATTAACACCATACATAGGATGATCTCTGAACATACTATAATTAAGTTAGACATCATTAACAAGTTAACAAAAAGGGATAACTACAAACTCCACACATTTGGAAATTTAAAAATACACACCTATAAATTTGGCAAAATTTTGATAACTTTGACTCTGGGTGTCAAAATTCATTGTGGATCTTGGACATTTTTTCATAATTAAAATATGCTTTTAAATAATTCTCATGTCTGCCAGGTACGGTGGCTCATGCCTATAATCCCAACACTTTGGGAGGCCGAGGCAGGCAAATCACGAGGCCAGGAGATTAAGACCATCCTGGCCAACCTGGTGAAACCCCGTCTCTACTAAAAATACAAAAATTAGCTGGGTGTGGTGGCACGTGCCTGTAATCCCAGCTACTCAGGAGGCTGGGGCAGGAGAATCACTTGAACCCAGGAGGTGGAGGTTGCAGTGAGCTGAGATTGCACCACTGCACTCCAGCCTGGCAATAGAGCAAGACTCTGTCTAAATAATAATAATAATGATAATAATAATAATAATAATAATAATTCTCATGTCAAAAGAAAAAGTAATAGGCTACCTGATAGGCCAGGTGCAGTGGCTCACGCCTGTAATCCCAGCACTTTGGGAGGCTGAGGCCGGACAACCACTTGAGGCCAGTTCAAGGCCAGCCTAAGCAACGTGGTGAGACTCCACCTCTACAAAGTATACGAAAATTAGCCAGGTATGGTGGTGCACACCTGTAGTCCCAGCTACTCAGGAGGCTGAGGTGGGAGGATTGCTTGAGCCCAGAAGGTCAAGGCTATAGTGAGCCATGACTGCACTACTGAACTCCAGCCTGGGCAACAGAGTGAGACCCTGTCTCAAACACAAAAACTTAAAAAAAAGAAAAGAAAAAGAAGTAATAATGTAAATTAGCAATTCTTGTAACTGAAAAATAATGAACATATATATACATCAAAACTTGTAGGCTGAAACTGAAGGTGTTCTTAGAGGGAAATTGATAGCCTTACATGGTCACGTTGATAAAGAAGAAGAAAAAAGGAAAAAACAGAAAAAGTAAAATTAGTGAGGTAGCATCAACTTAAGATTTATTAGCAAAGAGAACAATGTAAACTCAAAGAAAGCAGAGGAAGGAAATACAGAGTAGAAAATTAATGATATAGAAAACAAAGATCAATAAAAACAAAAGTTGGTTTTTAAAAAAAGTTTAACAAGATAGACATACTTCTGGCACGACTAATTAGAACCTAAGAGACAAGGCACAAAGAAGCAATACTGGGAACGAGAAAAGGGACATAACTACAGATGAAGCAGAAACTGACATACTGAGAGAATGCTATAAGCAATTACATCAATCAATTTGAAAATATAGATGAAATAGAAAATGTTCCTAGAAAAATATAATTGATCAAAACTCACTCATAGAAGGCCGCAATAGACTTTTTTTTTTTTTTTTGAGACGGAGTCTTGCTGTGTCTCCTGGGCTGGAGTGCAGTGGCCGGATCTCAGTTCACTGCAAGCTCCGCCTCCCGGGTTTACGCCATTCTCCTGCCTCAGCCTCCCGAGTAGCTGGGACTACAGGCGCCCGCCATCTCGCCCGGCTAGTTTTTTGTATTTTTAGTAGAGACGGGGTTTCACCGTGTTAGCCAGGATGGTCTCGATCTCCTGACCTCGTGATCCGCCCGTCTCGGCCTCCCACAGTGCTGGGATTACAGGCTTGAGCCACCGCGCCCGGCCTTAGACTTTTTTTTGTTAGGGCGGGGAGGACAGTCTTGCTTTGTCGCCCAGGCTGGAGTGCAGTGACACGATCTCGGCTCATTGCAGCCTCCGCCTCCCAGGTTCAAGAGATTCTCCTGCCTCAGACACCCGGGTAGCTGGGATTACAATTGTGCACCACCACACCCGGCTTTGTATTTTTAGTAAAGACAGGGTTTCTCTTTGTTGGCCAGGCTGGTCTTGAACTCCTGGCCTCAAGTGATCCTCCCCCTTTGGCTTTCCAAAGTGCTGAAATTACAGGTGTGAGCCATTGCAGCCAGCCCTGAATAGACTTTTACCTTTTAAAATGTTGATTCAAAGGTAAAAATTCTTCCTGTACAAATACTATCAGACCTAGATTTTCTCAGTAAAGTTCTGTCAAACCTTCAACAAGTTGATTATCCTATTTTATACTGCTCCAGATAACAGAAAAAGACAGAATGCCTTAAAATATAATTTATGTAATTAGTGTATTCTTTATGCCACAATCAAAGAAAGAATGTAAAGGAAGTTCAGAGGTAATCTCAATTATGAAAGTAAATGCAAAAAATAATAGTCCATACCAGAACTGATAATATTCATCATGATTAAAACAAAAGCTCTTGGAATAAAATGGAACTTCCTTAATCTGATAAAGGTTGTCTTCCAAAACCTTATACAAACAGGATACTTACTTGTGAATTATTATAAGTATTACCTTTAAAGTCAAGAACCATCCATGGAAACCTGTTATCACAATTTATATTCATCATTGTACTGGAAGTTCAAGTCACAGCGGTAAGACAAGTAAAACAAGAAAGATATAAAGATTGAAAAGACAGAAACTATACTACAACAATTCACAAATTACCAACTATCACAATTAGCATAGAAAATCTAGAGAATCAATAAATTATTAGAACAATAGAGTTTTTAAAAACTGAATTGCATCTACATATATCAACATAACAGCACCAAAACGCTTAAGATTCTTAGGACTAAAACTAACAACAACAAAATAATGTCAGGGACCTTTTAGAAAATAATTGCGAAACTAATTGAAAGAGATGAAAGAAGACCTACATAACTGCAGAGATATACTTTGCTCATTGGAAAATTCGATACTGTAAAAATGTCCATTGTCCCCCAATTAATCTCTGAATTCATTGTAATTCCACTGCAAATCGCTCCAGAGTTTTGGCAAATGACTTCTTTTTTTTTTTTTTTTTTTTTGAGAAGGAGTCTCGCTTTGTCACCCAGGCTGGAGTGCAGTGGCCAGATCTCAGCTCACTGCAAACTCCGCCTCCCGGGTTTACGCCATTCTCCTGCCTCAGCCTCCCGAGTAGCTGGGACTACAGGCGCCCGCCACCTCACCCGGCTAGTTTTTTGTATTTTTTTTAGTAGAGACGGGGTTTCACCGTGTTAGCCCGGATGTTCTCGATCCCCTGATCTCGTGATCCGCCCGCCTCGGCCTCCCAAAGTGCTGGGATTACAGGCTTGAGCCACCGCGCCCGGCCCATGACTTCTGAAATTTATACGAAGAGATGCTTTTAAAGAAAAAGAACAAAGTAAAGGAGTTTTTCCTACCATCTTAGAAAGTGTATGATAATTAAGCTTTATGTGATAATAAAGACTGTTGTATTGATGCAGGGATAGGAAAATAAATCAATAGCATCAAATAGAGTTGCAAAATGAAAACATTTACGCATGGAAACTGTATACAACATTACAAATCGGTGGGGAAAGGACAAACTTTCCAACGATTGGTGCTGGAAAAACTCATTAACCATATGAAAAAAATTAAAATTAAATACCTATTTCACACAATCTGCAAAGGAAAATTTTACGTCAAATAAAGACAACACAAAAGCAAAACGGACAAAAGATAGGAACAGGCAAGCTACAGAAGAAGAAACTCGGCCGGGCGCGGTGGCTCAAACCTGTAATCCCAGCACTTTGGGAGGCCGAGACAGGCGGATCACGAGGTCAGGAGATCGAGACCATCCTGGCTAACGCGGCGCAACCCCGTCTCTACTAAAAAATACAAAAAACTAGCTGGGCGAGGTGGCGGGCGCCTGTATTCCCAGCTACTCGGGAGGCTGATGCAGGAGAATGGCGTGAACCCGGGAGGCGGAGCTTGCAGTGAGCTGAGATCCGGCCACTGCACTCCAGCCTGGGCGACAGAGCGAGACTCCGTCTCAAAAAAAAAAAAAAAAAAAAAAAAAAAAAAAAAAAAAAAAAAGGCGGCATTTTTTTTATTTTCTTTTTAAAAAAGGAAAAAAAAAAAAAAGCTCGAGTTCACTTTTAATTCACTTGTAATCAGAGAGATGCAAATCATAACCAAAATGAGCTAGCATTTCCTCCTACCAGGAAGTCTGAT
Organism: Rhinopithecus bieti; assembly: GCF_001698545.2. Taxonomy (NCBI): domain Eukaryota; kingdom Metazoa; phylum Chordata; class Mammalia; order Primates; family Cercopithecidae; genus Rhinopithecus; species Rhinopithecus bieti. Next base: position 3,106,315 of record NW_016812542.1, read on the forward strand.
GATACCAAATGCCAGTATGGATGTGAAACAGGAGAAGCTCATATACTGCTAGTGGTAGCTTAAATTGGATCAATCCACTTTTGAGAGCAATTTAGATATATATAGTTAGGTTAAAGATGCACATATTCATAACTCTTAACAACTCTTACATGTGCTCAAGAAAATAAGTACAAGAATATTCTAACACTGCTTGCAACAGTGAATAACTAGAACACCTAAATAACAAATGGAAGCAAAATGCATAAACAAAAGGTGGTGTATTTGTATAAAAGAACGCTATCCAGCACTGGAAGTGAATGAACTTGAGCTAAATGTGTCAAGATAGGTAAATCTCAACATTGAAAGGTAGTATGACATCGTTAATATGAAATTTAAAAACATGTCAGTACAGGTTTTGTTTTACTTACTACACATTCATAAATAATAACATTATAAAAAGGAAAAACATTTGGTGTATAATAGTGCGTGCATGTAAGGTAGAGGGTGAGGAATCAAATGGGGAAGAGTGTACAGAAGATCTCTTCCTTTTTCTCTTTTTCTTTCTTTCTCTTCCTTCCTTCCTGCCTGCCTCCCTTCCTCCCTTCCTCCCTTCTCCCTCCCTGGCCCCCGCCCCGCTCCCTTCTTTCCTTTCTTTCTTTCTTTCTTTCTTTTTTTTTTTGAGACGTACTCTCTCTGTGTCGCCCAGGCTGGAGTGCAGTGGCGCCATCTCGGCTCACTACAAGCTCTGCCTCCCGGGTTCACGCCATTCTCCTGCCTCAGCCTCCCGAATAGCTAGGACTACAGGCGCCTGTCACCACGCCAAGCTAATTTTTTGTATTTTTAGTAGAGATGGGGTTAGACTGTGTTAGCCAGGATGGTCTCAATCTCCTGAACTCATGATCCGCCCGCTTGGCCTCCCAAAGTGCTGGGATTACAGGTGTGAGCCACTGCATCCGGCCTCTTTTCTCTCCCTCTCTCTCTCTCACCGCTGCAACCTCCACCTCCTGGGTTCCAGGGATTCTAGTGCCTCAGCCTCCCGAGTAGCTGGGATTACAGGTGTGCGTCACCACGCCAGGCTAATTTTTGTATTTTCACTAGAGATGGGGTTTTGCCAGGGTTGTCCAGGCTGGTCTCGAACTCCTGGCCTCAAGTGATCTGCCCGCCTCAGCCTCCCAAAATGTTGGGATTACAGGTATGAGCCATTGCCCCCCCTCCCCCCAGAAGGTTTCAATTGCATCTGTAACATTTTATTTTTGAAAGTTGAAGCAAATGGAGGCTGAGGCAGGAGAATGGCGTGAACCCAGGAGGCGGAGCTTGCAGTGAGCCCAGATCTTGCCACTGCACTCCAGCCTGGGCAACGAGTGAGATTCCTTCTCAAAAAAAAAAAAAAGTTGAAGCAAAAATAGCAAAATATTCAGATTTGACAAAGATCAGTGGTCAATACTTTACAATATTCTGTAACTTTTGGTAAGCTTGAAATATTTTAAAATAAAATTAAATACAGTAGAACCAATACTGAGTGATTTATACCTTCAAATAATTACATTAGTGTCTTAATATAGTAATGACATATTGCATGATGTTAGAAACATTTTTCTAACATTTTCAACTTGATTAAAGATGTCTTATGAAATATTGACTTAATAACAGTATTTTCTTCTTTTCTCCACAGCAAAAATGAAATAATTTAAAATCAAGCAGTACTTGCTGAAATTGCTTCACTAAAACAAAAGAGTGAAGACAGCAGTGTTCAGTGCAAACGAGTGAATGATGAAGGAAAAGGTGAAATAATTGGCTGGGGGTGGAACACAGGGATAGAGAGAGGAATACTGCTGAGCAACCAGGAGGAGACAGGACCAACAGGAAAAAGGACAAGAATTAAAAGGGATGCACCCAAGACCAACAATAAAGTGAGTACATTGGAAAGTAACAAATCAGCCTGGGCAAGCAACATTAGCTGGGTGTGGCGTCACATGCCTGTAGTCCCAGCTACTCGGGAGGCTGAGGTGGGAGGATTGCTTGAGCCTGGGAGGCCAAGGCTACAAGTGAGCAGAGATCATGCCACTGCATACCTGCCTGGGTGACAGAGCAAGAGCCTGTTTCTTAAAAGAAATAGAGAGAGAGAGAGAGAGAGAGAGAGAGAGAGAAAGAAAGAAAGAAAAAGAAAAGAAGGAAGGAAAGAAAGAAGCAAAGTAGGCCGGGCGCGGTGGCTCAAGCCTGTAATCCCAGCACTTTGGGAGGCCGAGACGGGCGGATCACCAGGTCAGGAGATCGTAGACCATACTGGCTAACACGGTGAAACCCCGTCGTCTACTAAAAAAAAAAAAAAAAAAAAAAATAAAAAAAAACAAAAAAAACAGCGGGGGGAGGGTGGGGGGCGCCTGTAGTCCCCAGCTACTCTGGGGAGGCTGAGGCCAGGGAAATGGCCGTTGAAACCCCCCGGAGGCGGAGGCTTGCAGTGAGGCCTGGAGATCCGGCCACTGCGCTCCAGCCTGGGCGAACGAGCAGACTCCATCTCAAAAAAGAAAGAAAAGAAAAGGAAGAAGCCAAAGTTTAATAAAGGAGTAACCCAGGGTTTTTTTTTGCTTTTTTAGGACGCGAGGTCTCGCCTCTATCGCCGGGGCTGGAGGCCAATGCGCGATCCTTCTGCTCACTGCACCTCCGCCTCCTGGTTCAAGCGATTCTCCCACCTCAGCCTCCCGAGTAGCTGGCACTACGGCCGTGTGCCACCAATGGCCTGGTAATTTTTTGTGTTTTTAGTAGAGACAGGTTTTCACACGTTGCGCCAGACTGCTCTAGAACTCCCTGACCTCAAATGATCCTCCCATCTTGGCTCCCAAAAGTGCTGGGATTACAGCATGAGCCACCGCGCCAAGTCAATTCTTTACTGTAACTATAGAAAGTAATCCTGGCCCGGGTGCGAAAAGAGCCTGGGCAAAAGAGTGCAAACTCCATCTCAAAAAAAAAAAAAGAAGTAAATTTAAAAGGCAGACCCAGATGCTAAAAGTGATTTGATTTTACTTAGACCATAGAATTTTTACGAGTTACTAGCATTTTTTTCAAACACTCTATTCAGAATGGAAGAAAATTGAGTCTGACGTTAAGCACATCTCCCTTTGGTTAAGTGTAGAGCTGAGCAGTAAAACTCATCCTCTGGAGCACTTGCATGCAGTGATTCTTCCATTTCACTGCCACTGCAATATTACCAGGGTCTCCAACAGCCATGCACTACTTCTGGGCTGGGAGTGCAGTGTGAGAGGGAAGCACAAGGACTCACCCAGGCATGAAACTTTCAAAATGGTTTGCAGCCCAGAGGAGGCATAAACAGAGCTAGCCTCTTAATGCTATATATCTCTCTGTCTGTTTTTAAGCCTTTAAAAAGAGCTTGTGCGGACATGCTTCTCCTGTTTTAGTATTTTAATGCACAAATGATAGAAAATTTAAGATGGGGAGTTGAGAATAAACAATGTTGAGCAACAATCTATATCTGATCTATTTTCACTATTTTTTATTTTAGTTTTTCTGCAGAAACTTCTCTATAACATATTCCTTGTAATCCAGTAGAGAAAGTGTCAAAAAGGAATCTCTCTAATTAGGTCCTAAAATAGATTTACAACTCACAAAAGAGGAGTGCGTCTATAAACAGTTCTATTATGATTACTCTGATTTCCCTTTTTTAAGTGAGAATTTATACCCATTTTGAAACAGTAAACCTTTGGCTTTTAATGGTTTTTCGGACTTTTCTAGTTAAAAAGAGATTTTATTATATATACTGTATATAAAAAAAGTATATATGGTATATCTTTTTTAAAAGATATGTATTTTTAAGATGGTTATAGTTAAAATTATTTTAAAATTTACTTCTCTGGAGATAATGCTGGATTTCTTTTTTATTTTATTTTGTAGAGACAGAGTCTTACCATGTTTGACTGGTCTCAAACTCCTGGCCTTAAGCAATCCTCCTACCTAGGCCTCTCAAAGTGCTGGGATTACAGGTGTGAGCCACTGTGCCCAACCTGGTTATATGTTTTAAGACAGAATATGAAATTAAAAAAAAAAAAAGCAAAAACAAATTGGTTGTGTGATATGCTGAACTTTAAGTTTCTCAGTTTTGTGAAACTCACTATTTCCTAATGAAATATATGTGCCCAAATAATTTTTGGTTTATAAGAAGTCTGATGCATAAAAAGATGCCCAGTACATTTTTGTATGTTTCTTTCCATGCCTTCGAGTTTTCCTGATAAACTTCACTAACAGCTCTAGCAATCTTATATTTAGCTGGTGACAGACTCAAGCATTAAGTGGCTGACTTGACTCATGAATGAGTCTTTGTTTGAGCAGAGAAGTTGTATTGCAGTGAGGGCACTGTCCTGCCCAACACTCGCCATTTAAACCTCCCTTTGCTGAGATTTATGACTTGGCTGGAACACTTTATTCATCATACAACTTGGTGTCAAAGGATTACTTTTTTTATAAATTCTAAAAACACACACACTAAGTAAAACAAATCAAACATTTTATAAATGGTAGAGCCTGATTTTCTCCCTTCATAAGTTGTGTTCTCATTTTTTGGAAAAAGGATGCAATTAGGGAAGTGGGTGTTTCAATGAGACCTTTGATTAAAAACCAATCATACTCTTGGCAAGCATTTGTTACATAATGTAGTTTTAGTTTAATTTGGAATCTAGCAAGAACTAAGATGTTCGTTTGGGAAAAGTGTGGTAATTTGTTTTCTTTTACAGCATTTCCTCTTAGAAAAGGTACCTGAGATCCTACTGAATCAGTTTAAAAACTGATTATGGTAAAAGTCACCTAGTGTCTAAACTACAATAATTAATCCTTTCTTAAAATAATGCAATACTCAATTTTTAAGAAGTTCCACAAAACTGTCAGTATCCACCAAAGTGTTGCAGAATTCAAGGATGAACCGGCGTCTGAGGTCACTTGGCCCATCTTTCCACCAGGCAGGGCTGTCCCCTGTATTGTTTCCTTCGGCATTTTCTCCAGGCTTATGGAATGTCTAAAGCAACACAATACAGTCCTTTGAATTATAATTGTTTTTTGCAGTTTTCATCAACTGGAGCAATGCTGAGTGGAAATCATTTTTCTAAATTGAATACTTATTTTAATCTTCATTAAGAGATTTAAAATGTAGCCAATGATACTTTTAAATAAATGTTGGTATTCTATTTGGGAGTGGGTGTTAGCCTGTATGCAACTTATAGACTAAGCAATGGTTCAAATTTTTACTATAATTAGCTATGTTTCAGAGGAGATAGCTCTATGCAGAGTCATGCTATAATGAGATGCTACTGTAACACATAATATTTTGAAAATGTATTGCTTTGTCATATACAATTATTCCATAAAATGCTATACTATCTAACTCTTCAGCTGGAAGTGTTTGGAGAAAAATAATTTATAGAGTGAAAGAAATTATCTCAAGCCACAAAGCATATTACAGCTGATGGACCCTAAAGATAACTGCTGACGCATTTATTGAAAACAAGTAGGCCGGGCGAGGTGGCTCACGCCTGTAATCCCAGCACTTTGGGAGGCCAAAGCAGGTGGATCACAAGGTCAGGAGATCGAGACCATCCTGGCTAACACGGTGAAACCCTGTCTCTACTAAAAATACAAAATATTAGCTGGGCGTGGTGGTGGGCGCCTGTAGTCCCAGCTACTTGGGAGGCTGAGGCAGAAGAATGGCGTGAACCCGGGAAGTAGAGCTTGCAGTGAGCTGAGATCACGCCACTGCACTCCAGCCTGGGCGACAGAGAGAGACTCCATCTCGAAACAAAAACAAAAACAACAAACAAACAAAAAACAAGTAAGAGACGATTAAAATGTTTTACTTGTGTGAGTGATATGAGTAAATAAGTTGAAAATCTATTATTACATAAACTACAAATATATCCTCTGTCATTTATAAGCATTGAGTTCTAAGTAGAACGGACTATTCGATAAGCAATTTCCCCACACCAGTGAAACATTTTTGAAAAGAAGTACAAATAGCTTTTACTTTTGTATTTTCAGCTGTTCATCCCATCTCTGTCCGCAAGTTTTCTCCATGGCAAAATATATTTTGTGTTTGTGGATCCATTCTTTTTGTTCTGTTCATGAATAAAAATCAACGACATAATTTGACTACTTAAAATCACTGTTTCTGTAGTATAGTTGATTTTAACATTCCCTAAAGTTTGACTATAAAATAACCATTTCCCCAAAGAGTTCATTTGAAATCCTAGGGTTGCCCACCCAAAATAGACACAAAATAAATAAAGAGGCTGCTGGAGGATTGGGAGGAGGAGTGGAGAATCTATCACATATAAATCCGCCCCATGGAAGTAATTTGAATGAGGGAGGTGGTGGTAATATGTAATAATCAAAGCTGTTTCATTTTCTCACACACAGTCACAAAAATCCAGACCAATTTATACAACTCTTTTCATTGCTATCTGATTGGGAAGAGAAAAGGAAGGGAGAGAGAGAATGGGGAGGAAAACAAGGATAAGGACAAGAAGGTAGAAAAGTAGGGTTGTAAGGAGAAGGTCTGGTGAGGCAGGTGGAGGAGTAATACGGAGAGGGGCATTTGCTTTAGCACTAATGATGGAGAGCAAACTACCACCCAAGTACCATCTCCGGGAAGTCTTCTCTGACCGTTCCTCCTGACTCACCGGCTTATCCCCTTTATTAGCCATCTATTGCTATTTAACAAAATAACTCAAAACTATCTCACACAGTTTCTGAGTGTTGAGAATCCAGGAGCAGTTTAGTGGAATCATTGTGGCTCAATCTTTCATGAAGCTATTGGCTGGGCTGCTGTCTATTGAAGGCTTGACAAAGACTGGAGGATTTGTCTCCAATATGGCTCACTGACATAGCTTTTGGCAGTCAACCTCAGTGGGTCCCTTCATAGGCCTTTTGAGTATCCCAACATGGCAGTGTGATTTCCCTGGGGCTGGGGGTATACTTCCAGAAGAGTAAGAAGGAAGCTGCAACGTCTTTTATGGCCTACTCTGCAGTGACTATGTTATGGATGCTATCTCTTATGCTTTTTTAAATTCTTTGGAATTGTGTTCCAATTCTTTTCTCTGGGAGGTCCAGCCCATGTTCAAAGGAAGAGGAATCAGGCTCCACTTTTTGAAGAGAATATCAAATGATTCGTAGACATATTTTGAACTGTCACATCACTTACACTGCCTGGGCTGACAGAGAAGTCCTGCGCTCTTGTGTGGTATAGTAGCATAATTTACAATATCAGTTCTCAGCCCATCAATCTTTTATTCAATTGGTAATAAAAACTGCTAGTAGAAATAATCCATATGAGGCCGGGCGCGGTGGCTCAAACCTGTAATCCCAGCACTTTGGGAGGCTGAGATGGGCGGATCACGAGGTCAGGAGATCGAGACCATCCTGGCGAACACGGTGAAACCCCGTCTCTACTAAAATACAAAAACTAGCCGGGCGAGGTGGCGGGAGCCTGTAGTCCCAGCTACTGGGGAGGCTGAGGCAGGAGAATGGCGTAAACCCGGGAGGCGGAGCTTGCAGTGAGCTGAGATCTGGCCACTGCACTCCAGTCCAGGTGACAGAGCGAGACTCCGCCTCAAAAAAAAAAAAAAAAAAAAAAAAAAAAAATAAAGGAAT
>NW_016812542.1:3115256-3126253 GCF_001698545.2 Rhinopithecus bieti
TGGTCTCGATCTCCTGACCTCGTGATCCGCCCGTCTCGGCCTCCCAAAGTGCTGGGATTACAGGCTTGAGCCACCACGCCCAGCCGTGATTAGAAGGCTGTCTAGCTTTATTTGTAGTCTTGACGTAGGGATCTTTAAATTATTTATACTGTTTTTGTCCAGGCACGGTGGCTTATGCCTGTAATCCCAGAACTCTGGGAGGCCGAGGCAGGACGATTGCTTGAGCCCAGGAGTTTGAGACCAGTCTGGGCAACAAGTGAGATCCTCATCTCTACAAAAAAGAAAAAATACAAAAAATTATTTGGGTATGGTGGCTTGCGCCTGTGGTCCCAGCTACGCAGGAGGCTGAGGTGGGAGGATCACTTAAGCTTGGGAGGTTGAGGCTGTAGTGAGCTGTGATTGCATCACTGCACTCCAGCCTGGGCAACAGAGTGGGCCCGTCTAAAAAAAAAAAATAAATAAATAAATAAAATCATTTATACTGTTTTTCCTCTTCCTGATGAAAAAAATAACATACTTAAAAAAAAAGAAACTGGCTAAGATTTGGGTACAGGCTGTAGCTACTACCACCTCCTATTCAACCCTGCCCCCACAGTCCACGTTTTTACTCCAGTTTCCCATTCCTACCTTCACTCTGAAAAGTTAACCTGACTACCCAAGTGGCTGATGGAAGGTAAATAATAAAATGTATTTCAAGCAAAGTAAAAAGTTAAATGATTACAGGTATACAACCTGCTTGGACCAACCCCTTTATGTGAATATGAAGGTAAACATACAAGGCTTGGTAGGGGAATAATGGTTTACTCTTAGCACACATCCAGGCAAGTTCTTCAATTTCCAGTTTTCGTTATAAATAAATAAAAATTTCCTAATTTTATTTACAAATGGTTGTTATTCAGAATTGTATTTCAAATGACTGTAATTATTCTGGATTGTGTTCACTAATTTCACGTAACAAAAAATGTTTTAAAATACAGTAAGAAAAAAGAGAAAAAATACAGTAAGAAAGGGGCTTAAGCAGATTTTTAAATGGATTAGTAAAAGCACTAGAGTATTTCTTCTATTTTTAAAGAAACCTTTTATTTTGGATTTGTGAAGGACTAGGTCAGCACATTTTTAACCCACTAGGCTTTGTTGCTGTTGCTGTTGCTTTTCTTTCTTTCCCATTCCAGCTTTCATTTTGAATCATCTAAAAGTAAAGTGTTTCTCATATGGCAAAAGTTAACATTCTGAGCTATCTAAATTCTATAAAGAATATCATTTTGGATGCCACAAGCTTTTGCCTTTTCAAATTCTCAACGTCAAGCTATAATTTTCCTCTTCTAGTTTTATCCAGAACCTTTAAATTAACAGCATAAGAAAGTAAACAGGAAGTTACATCTCTCTGATGTAGAAAATTAGGAGGAAGATGGGGAACAGATGAGAAAGCTAAATCAGGGAAGGACGCCACCATGTTTTGTTTCTGTTAATCAAATCATACATTCAAAATCCTCCTGGTATCCTAACTAAAAAGATAAAGCATCAAAAAGAAGTGTAATATATTTTTCCAGCCTTCCATAGGTCATAATGAAAGGAAGAAAATGATTGTTTCCTCTGATGCACTGATGGTTCAAAATCTATTTAAAAAGAGGTTCATGAAAGTTAAAGCATAGCTCCTAACTAATGTTTCAAAGGAAGATTTGATTTATATTTTAGAGATTTAAAAGAAAAAAAATTCAGTCCATATGCCATGATTAGTTCAAATACCAATGTGTTTGAAACGACAATGACTGTTTCCATAGCAAATATGATACACAAAGATAATAGATTTTTGGTTTGTTTTTCTGAATGATATTAGGAGCCAGTTTTGTTAAAGAAGCAATCAGGATTAAGTCACTTAGTTCAGTTAATTAGAGCAATGACCTCCACACTCTGGGATTTCACAATGCAACCAAGTTTCTTAAATGAATGAATGAATTGGAGAGAAGTAAATATAAGGGTATTATATTTCATTTTACTAAAGGAGACTACACAAAAGCTCAATTAGTATCTACAATGACTATCATTTCATAAGAGAAAGCATTTGAATAGCAAAAGAGCAGAAAGAAAATTATCTCAATAAAAAACAGTCCTTCAGAGGAAAAAAAAATCAGGTGTATTAAAAATCACTACATATTCTCAGAACAAATTTTAATAAAACATAATAGCTCTGTGTTTAGGAACCACTGGGAACCACTCAGTATAGCATTAAGGAGATCAACTTTCCATTTTTAATTCCCATATAAGCTAGTCAAGTTATATTGATCTATTTCATGGCCCTAGAATGTGTTGTCAGCATGTATTTTTTTGTTACATGTTAATTCACTGATTCTTTCATCTATTCAAGAAATACTTGCTGTGGTCTATTAGGTATAAAGCACTGCTAGTGAAGCAGAATAAGATTGTCTTTTCCTTTATGAAGCACAGAAAGAATTACAGTTCAAGACAAAACATACCACAAGACAGCACAGATATATCAGGGAGCCAAGAGTGGGGCAGGGAAAGCTTTATGGAAGAGGGGGTATTAAAATCATTATTTAAAGATGAGAAGTTTGCCATAGCTCATGTTGGGCTCATGAATGGCATTATAGAGAAAGGTTAACAAAGGCCAAACCAATAAACCTTAGAAAGGCTTAAATATGTTGAAAGTCCTTAGAGTCATTTGGCTTGATATATACAGGAGGACACTAGGGAAATACGAATGTAAAGATAGGATATGTTGTAGAGGATCTTCAAAGTCAAGGCAAATGTTTATATCTGGTAAGCAATGCATAGCCACTAAGCTGTTGAGTGAGCAGTTGAGTTCAAGTGCAGGAAAGATTCCTGAACTTGAATTCAGGAACCATGAGTTTGAGCATCAATTCTGCTCTTTATCATAAAATCTTAAGGAATTTCCTCAGTCTTTCTGAGCCTCCATTTTTCATGTATAAAATGAGGCTAATCTCTATTGTTTTAAAAAACGTTTAGACAAATTAAATTTAGCAGAGTTTATTTGAACCAACAAATGATTCATGAATCAGATCAGCACCCTAAACCCTTAAAGGTCCACAGAGTTCCACTCACCAATGTGGGCAGGCAATATTTATAGACAGAAAAAAAAAGTGACATACAGAAATAACCTGATTGGTTGCAGTTTGTAGTTTGCCTTATTTGGACATGTCTGAGCCTATTATAGCTTGTGATTGGCTGAGAGCTTGGTGGCTATGATTGGCTGAGATTCAGTTACTTGTTACAAGAATATATTCTCACGTTAGATTGCAGTTTGTTTATGTACTAAATTAGGTTGCAGTTTGCTGTGTATGGAGGCAGCCTTAGGCCAAATTTAACACTACATTACATGCTATTTTATGATTAAATTAAATAAGATTCAGTATGTGAAAGGCCTAGTACAATCTCAGACACATGGTCTGAAATCACTAAAGTTTGCTGACTGGATATTTGTTGAATCCCCAAAATTTGGTTTAGGAAGATTAATATGTTAACGTGTAAGTTCAGAAGAGGTAAGTAGTGGGAGTATATGAGAGGAAATAAGACATTTGTGGGAATGGAAAAGAGTACATGGAAGTGAGAGATATTTGGATTGCTTGCATGGGGTGAGATGAAAGGGGGAGCTCAGGGATGACACATTTTAAGCAGAGAAGGGTGTCATTAGTAGAATTTGGGAGACTGGGACTAGAAGCCAAGTAAGAGGGAAATCTCATGAGTTTGTTTTTGATATGTTGAAGTTGAAATCCTGGACTATATCTGGGTTAAAATGCTCAACAAGCTTTAGGAAGCTACTCAGGAAAGTGATCAGGAGCTGAGATACAGATTACAGATTAGGGAACCACCTGCGTAGAGATGAGAGTTGTAGCCGGAAAGAGATCGAGAGCCAAGTTGGGGACAGTAAAGGACAGAGGGAAACAAGGATGGAGGGAGTCCAGTAGCTGCCCTGCTGGGAAGGCAAACAAACAAAGGAGGTGAAAAGCACAGCTGAAAAGGGATTCGAAAAGTGGCAGAGAACCAGATGCCTAAGGGTAAGCCCTGGAACCAGAGAGAGAAGATAATTTTAAGAACTCCAGCCTGGACAACATGGCAAAAACCCATCTCTACTAAAAATACAAAAATTAGCTGGGCGTGGTGGTGGGCGCCTGTAATCTCAGCTACTCGGGAGACTGAAGCAGGAGAAAATCACTTGAACCCGGGAGGCAGAGTTTGCAGTGAGCCGAGATGGTGTCACTGCACTCCAGCCTGGGCGATAGAGAGACTCCATCTCAATCTCAAAAAAAAAAAAAAAAAAAAAAAAAAAAAAAGAACAAAAGGACACTCATAAGAACTACAAGCTATGGAGGCCAAAAAAGGAGCAGGAGTACAAAAGTCACGACAAGGAGTTGTTGTAATAACTTTTGTGAGAACAGTCTCAGTAATGTGGTGGGAGCAAAAGCCACATTGCCAGGAAAGACTGAAAAGGTTAGTTTCAGAAATATTACTAATTTATATTTTAAGTAAGTAAAAATGAGAAGGGGTGTGGTGACTCAAGCCTATAATCCCAGCACTTTGGGAGGCTGAGGAGGGAGGATTGCTTGAGCCCAGGAGTTGCAGGCTGCAGTGAACTATGATCAGATTGCTGCACTGCAGGCAGGGTGACAGAGTGAGACCCTGACTCAAAAAAGAAAAAAAAAATGTAAACATGCATACATGCATATAAATCAAAATGAATCAAAAGCTATCAAAGTATATAAAGAAAAAACTGAGTCTTTTACCTACTCTAGTTTCTTGTGTATCTTTCTGAGATATTTAGATATTTATATATTAAAAATATATAAACATATATATTTTCTTTTAAAATTTCTTTTTTTTGAGACAGAGTCTCGCTGTGTCACCCAGGCTGGAGTGCAGTGGCAGATCTCGGCTCACTGCAAGCTCCGCCTCCTGGGTTCACGCCATTCTCCTGCCTCAGCCTCCCGAGTAGCTGGGACTACAGGTGCCCACCATCATACCTGGCTAATTTTTTTGTATTTTTAGTAGAGATGGGGTTTCACCATGTTAACCAGGATGGTCTCGATCTCCTGACCTCATGATCCGCCCACCTTGACCTCCCAAAGTGCTGGGATTACAGGCGTGAGCCACCACGCCCGGCCTAAAAATTTTATTTTAATAGAGACAGGGTCTTACTACATTGGCCAGGCTGGTCTTGGACTCCTGAGCTCAAATGATCTTCCTGCCTCAGCCTCCCAAACTGTTAGAATTACAGGCGTGAGCCACCATGCCTGGCAGTTTTTAACCACCATACTAAAACATATTATTGTGCATTTTTCTCTTTTTACTTGACCATTTGATGTCTTGGAGATCTTTCCATATGATGCAATGGATCCCTGTGTATAGCATGACTGATTTGATCAAATCTTCTCTACTGGTGGACGTTTGGGTGGTTTCTGTTAAGAAGCTGATAAAAAAGGCAACATCTTCCTGGTTAACTAGGTGGCACTCTGGAATGTTAGACCTTGTTGGCTTATATGGTAGGACTACTGTATTTACCAGCAAACAGCTGCATCCATCTCCTTCTCTCTAGAGTCCTTCTGTTTTTTATTTGGTCTCTACCTTTACTGGAGGATTTCATTTTCTGCTGTTACCTCCCCTTGCCTTTTTATACAATCGCATCTTAAAACTTTCTGGAAATAAAAAAGTAACTACTGCTCTAAAGATTTAAATCCTGAATACTAGGCAGCTGACTGATGTAACTTTCAGTTATAATCTAATAAAGTATGTGGATGTCATTCTCCTATCGTAGACTATTGGCAGTGACGGTACTTTAGAAGGTGCCTGGTTCTACCCTGTGGTTTTATTGCAGGGGAAACCTGAGAGGAGGGAGGTGGCACGTGTTTCCTCAAATCACATGGCAGATATAAAGAGCAGCACTGGAACCCAAAGTCCAAGCTCCTAGCCTAGTGCTTTTTCTGTTACCTCCCAACATTCTGACCTGCCTTCAATGATGTTAAAAATAATAGAAGTGTTGCCCATTATTGGGGCTAAGGGTCTTGGTTTGAGTAGGGGATTAATCAAGGAAAAATGTTTTAGGGGTCTGGGAAAATATGGTGCTATACCTGGACACCTGAGAGCCGGGTTTCTCTGTTTGGTTCAGACACTGACTCACATTGTGACTCTGCAAAGTTATGTGGCCTCCCGGTGTGTCAGTCATTCCAGCCACACACTTGGCATCATACTACATAGGCCTTGCTAGAACTGTTGTGAAGGTTGATGAGGTAATCCTTATAAAACTTTGCTAGCTATTCCAATGAAAGCCACAAGTGTGTCCAGAAATGATAGACTGTCAGATATACAGCACAGACTCTTGTATCTCATGTCAGTTTATTAGAGGCGGCTATACTTCAACCAAGTGAACCTCTTATTGTCATCAATTTGCTTAGCATTCTTTCTCCCCTCTTCACCCCCACCCTTGGCCATTCTTAATCTGATTGATTTGAAGTTTACTTATTCTAGTCCCTTGATTTTCAAAGGAACATAAGGTCTTCACCACTTACAATCAAGTCCTCTGCCCCTTAGTTACTCCAGCCACCAAATGAGGATGATAATAGGGGCTGTGGTGGGGATTAAATAAGTTACTATAGGATAGGGACTGCTACATAGAGAGTGCCAATAACTGTTACCTGCTATTAGTATAACTAATTGAAAGTGAATGATAGTACATGTATATATGCCTTCTATTTAAGAAAATAACGTGCGGATTAAATAAGTTACTATAGGATAGGGACTGCTACATAGAGAGTGCCAATAACTGTTACCTGCTATTAGTATAACTAATTGAAAGTGAATGATAGTACATGTATATATGCCTTCTATTTAAGAAAATAACGTGAAGTCTTACTTGTAGTGGTTGCTGGTTTAGTATTTCTTTGCTTCTGAGGGGACACACTGAAGACGTCTATAGGTGAAGTCACAAGGCTTCTAACTTATGGAGATAAGGACATGACAATGGAGAGCTGGGCTGCTCAGGCCATAAGGTTTCCAAGTTTTCTTACTAAAACTTTGCTTCTTCAGCTGTCTGTTTAACATCGCATCCTCAGCACCCAGGGGCTCTATCAATACTGGCTGATGAATGAATGAATGAACTTATGAATCTATCAGACAGAGAAATAGAGGATCGCCATATGGAAGGAAGTCTGGCTGGCATTTTGAATTCTCCAGGAGAGAAGAGAGAAACACATTTAAAACAGACAGAAGGAGGGCTGTCTGTGTGGGAATAAGGGTAACTGTTGCTCAATGCACTGAGCCCCTAGGCCTGGAGATAAAAAGTAGAGGGATAGCTGTGCAGTTGGACAAGCAGGTCCAGAGAACCATTGGGTTTTGTTTTGAACAAAGTCAGATATCTTAAGGGGAAGTGGACAGCATTTCTTTTCGACAGTGATATTCTGCAGAGATTTCCAGTTTTAAAAGGATCATTCTGAAGGTGACACAAAGAACACCCTATTAGAGTGTCTGTCTCCCTGAAAATGAATCCTTCTTCTTGGTACTCAGGGTGTTTTCCTCTTAATAATAGCCTCCTACTATGACCCCAAGTTGTTTCATAGCCTCCCTGAAAGTAAAAGCTGCTCATTGTTTAGGCATTTTGTTTTCTCCCATTCCTAAACACACTCCTTCCCAATTGGGGTTCCATCTCTACTAAATGCATCACCATTGAATCAAGGGACAAGTTGGAGCAACTTTGTTTCCTTCTCTTCTTCATTTAGGTTGAAATAGTTTTCAATGAAATCCAACAAGTATTTACCCAGCACCCAATGAGAGCAAACTACTGTGCTAGGTCACATGCAACATCAAGGTGATTAGGCATGATTTCTGGCCCTGAGAATCTTGTATTGGCTTGCAGATTATTATAATGACTGGTAACATGTTTCAGTATGTCTCTTCAAACTTTCTGGGCTATAGATTTTTCCTAACATGATTTATATGCTCTAGAATTCAGTCAAAGTTGCATTTGAGAACATTAGATTCAACAGATGTCTCCAAGAAACCTTCCCAATCCCTCCACCTATATTTGGTCTGCCTGCAAGATTTTTTGGTTTGCTTTTGTTTTGTTTTGAGGTGGAGTCTTGCTCTGTGACCTTGGCAGTGATCTCAGCTCAGTGCAACCTCTGCCTCTCAGGTTCAAGCGATTCTCCTGTCTCAGCCTACCGAGCAGCTGGGACTACAGGCGTGTACCACCATGCCCACCTAATTTTTGCATTTTTAGTAGAGATGGGGTTTCACCATCTTGGTCAGGCTGGTCTTGAATTCCTGACCTCGTGATCCACCTGCCTCAGCCTCCTAAAATGTGAGGATTACAGGTGTGAGCCACCGCACCCGGTATTTTTTTTTTTTTTGAGACAGAATCTTGCTATGTTTGCTCAGGCTGGAGTGCAGTGGTGCAATCTTGGCTCACTGCAATCTCTGTCTCCTAGGCTCAAGCAATTCTCGTGCCTCGGCCCCCTGAGTAGCTGGGATTACAGGTGTGTGCCACCAGGCCTGGCTAATTTTTGTATTTTTAGTAGAGACAGGTTTTTGCTATGTTGCCCAGGCTGATCTTGAACTCCTGACCGCAAGTGATCCACCTGCCTCAGCCTCCCAAAATGCTGGGATACAGGCATGAGCCACTGTGCTTGGCCCCTGACTGCACTTTATATCTCTTACAGCACTTACCACTTTTACATTGTATTATAAATTTATTTATGTACATGTTAGCCTCCATAATGCAGAAAGAGAGCAGGCACAGGGAAAAGTGCCAGAGGAGTGGAGCCAGAAGACCTGTGCTTGAATTTGAAGCCAGATTCAGATATGAATCAACCATGAAATCTCGGCCATGCCACTTAATCTTTGCAATTCTCAGTCCTGCATCTAGAATTGGAAGACAATAATAATTCCTACTTCATAAAATAGATATGGAAATTAGTTATCATATGAACATGCTGTGTGAGCTGTTATCTATATGTTACTTTTATTATCCTCCATGTGATACAGCAAAGGGTCTTCCTTGCCCATGAGAAAAGCTCTATTAATATTAATTAAATTATTGGAAAAATTACATCTACCACCCTGTGGCATATTATTCTTCTCACATTCTTTTCATATCCCACATTGTTAACAAGCCTTATCTGTTGTGCCCTACTAGGTTTAAGGAGGAGTGTTTACAGGGATTAAACAGAAACAAAGGGACCTGCTTTTTGACAGAGCTGCCCTCTGCCTTTCCTAGTTGTGCAAAATAAGAATAATTAAATTTTTTTCTGAGCCTTAGTTTTCTCATCTGTACAATGAAGATAATACAGGATTTTATAAAGATTAAAATTAAATAATGCTAGCACTTTGGGAGGCTGAGGTGGGAGGATCCCTTGAGTCCAAGAGTTTGAGCCCAGCCTGGGCAACATAGGGAGACCTCATCTCTACAAAAAATAAACAAAATTAGCTGGGTGTGGTGATGTGTGCCTCTAGTCCCAGCTATATGGGAAGCTGAGGTGGGAGGATTGCTTGAGCCCGGGAGGTTGAGACTGCAGCGAGCCATGATTTCGCCACTGCATTCCAGCAGGGGCAACAAAGCAAGACCCTGTCTCAAAAAATAATAATGATAGGCTGGGCACGGTGGCTCACACCTGTAATCCCAGGGCTTTGGGAGGCTGAGGTTGGCGGATCACCTGAGGTCAGGAGTTCGAGACCAGCCTGGCCAACATGGTGAAACCCCATCTTTACTAAAAATACAAAAAATCAGCTAGGTGTGGTGGTGCACACTTGTAGTCCCAGCTACTCAGGAGGCTGAGGCAGGAGAATTGCTTGAGCCTGGGAGGTGGATTGCACTGAGCTGAGATCTTGCCACCACTCTCCAGCCTGAGCGACTGAACAAGACTCCATCTCAATAATAATAATAACAATAATTTTAAAATAAGATTAGATAATGTATTAAAATGAGATGTGAGGAGCTAGTGATTTAAGTAAGCTCAGTGTGTGTTAACTTTGATAAATATTCACATGTAGTCCATTAATTGAGCAATTATACTATGGGGCTGGGTACCGTATAGGTGCTGGAGATATACCGTCATCATGTTATCAGTGGGAAAAACAGACAAGTAAAGTAACTGATGATTGCCACACAATGTGACAAATACTACAACAGAATTAAAAACAGGGTGCTCTGGGAACAACGGGGGAGGCACCTATGTGACAGCCCTGACTGGAAAGTTGTCAGCAGCTATCAGGGAAGGCTTTATGGAGAAAGTGACTACTGTGGAGTTTGAAGGTGCAGTAGGAGTAAGCTGGGTGGACAGAGGAACCACCCTGAGCAAGGAGGTAGAGATCTGAGAAGGGATGCTCACTAAAGAAAATAGCAGTTCTGACAAAATGAAGCTATAAAGGCCTGTAGATGCCAGGTCACAAAGGGCATTAGCTTGCTTTGTGAAAGAATTTATGCTCTTTTCTGAGTGAATGGGGAGGCATTGAAGGATGTGTTCCCATCCCAGAGATAAAATTTAAGTGGAGAGCACTGAGTTAAGAAAATAGCTCGATATCATGAAATTAACACAGGTTTGGAGCCCCCCACAGATCCTCAGTGGATAAGTTCCATGTATGACCTAATCACCTCCACCTCTCTTTCGTGGACAATCAGCAATGACATCTACCTCCCGAGGGCTAAATGAGATAGTGCAGGTCAAGTTCGCTGCTAAGTGTGTGTCATATAATGAGCATTTTAAATAAATATCAACTCTTTTCTATGAAGCACTAAGTAGAATATGAAAGCTATTGCCAGGCCTCTCCCTCCTCCCTGTCTTCCTTTTCCACTCTCAGCAGTGCAGGCAGCAGCAGCCAAAAGCCAGGGACGTGGAGGATGTCCACTCAAGCGAGTACTCCAGAGCGATGATTAAAAGGCAGCCGCCCCGAATCCCGGGCGCGGGCGGCGAGCGAGGCTGGGCATGCTCAGTGGGCCCGCGACTAGCGGGAAGCTGGGCGGGGGCGGGGGCGGG
>NW_016812542.1:3126855-3166848 GCF_001698545.2 Rhinopithecus bieti
GGCGGCTCCCGCGGGAGGCGGCAGGCGCGCGGCGCGGACAGCTGAGCTTCTCCCCCGTCGGCGCCCGGGCGGACGTCGCCCGGGCCCCGATGGTTTGAACTGCTTCTCCCTCCCGACCCCCGTGGCGGCGAGGCCACGCCATGTGAAGGTTAGGGCCGGGACATCCCGAGGAGCCGCCGTGAAAGATGGGGGATGCTGCAGACCCCAGGGAGATGAAAAAGACGTTCATTGTTCCAGCCATCAAGCCCTTTGATCACTATGATTTCTCCAGGGCCAAAATCGCCTGCAATCTGGCCTGGCTGGTGGCCAAAGCCTTTGGGACAGGTTAGTGGTGTCACCCCTTCCCTCCCCTCTTCCTCCTGATGTGGTCCACATCCTGGTTTTTGTTCCCGATTCTCGAATGCCTCTCCATGCCTGTCTTCTCGTACAGGTTCAGGGAGATGATGGGAGGCTAGGAAGAGAAAGAAAGGAGAAATAAGGAAAGCAGGTTTGGTCTTCAATGAAGGGCACGTGAATGGTCAGGTGGGATTTGGCCAGATTCCTTTTATTGGATGGCAAAATGTTCCCCCCCACCACCCAGTGAGCAATTTTATGTTTTTACATAGAGTGGTTTTAATTTGTGGTATTTTCTTCATTGTGCTGCATACATTTCTGTCTCAGTCATAATTGTGATTACACCACCAAGAAATCTGACTTGGTTTCTTTATTATTGCGAGAGGGTGTATAGCATAGTACTGTATTGATTTTGACATTTGTAATGATGGCTGCTATTCAGGCTCCGTCGGATGTAAGGTGGCCTGTGTCGAGTGCAGTATTAATTTTTGTTGTCATTCTTTAAGGCTGTATCAGCCTTCTGCACACATGTTAAGTTCTTACTAAATCAATTATTTAAAACCAGTGTTCAGTTTGCTGACTGTAGGGTGCTGTTTTCATTTCATAGTATCAGTGAGGCATATTCTTTTTTTCCAAATGTATTTTGGCTTCATAAATTAAAAGAAACAAAAACTCCCTACTTTGGGAATTTTTTTAATAGAAGAGTTTTTTGAAGGCATGTGCTGTTGACACAGAAATTGTGTAGTGCAGTAGCAGTTAAACACTCCCTCCATAACCCAGTCTTTGCAAAATAACAGGAAAAGGGCCTCCCGTTGTGATTCTTTAGTGTTGCTTTAGGAGCCCATGTTGTGAAATGCTAAAAAAATTAGAGAGTTGCTTTTCATTGGAAGATGCTTCTGTAATTTGGTAACTTTTAAGAGTAATTTTACAAGATTTCTATTCCCTAGTTAGTGAATTTTAGATACATGAAATATTTGTTGAAAAGTTCCTTAGTACTCATAAATTTCCACATGTTAAATATAGGGTTTTTTAGGGGGGTGGTGACTAATTTCCAATTTTAGGACTATGTAATGTTTTGGTAAATGGTTTAGTTCAGTTTTATTGCTTAAACTTACACACAACTGAGTATCTTCAGGACTTACACACCCTACTTAAATAGCAGATTAATCTCAGTGTTTGGAAAATTATTTGAATTTGTTTTTGGGGAAACTTCCCATTGGTGTGATTTTATGTTTATGGCAGCCTTAATTTTACTTGAATTTTCATGCTTTGATATTAAACTGGCATCAGGAATAAATATAATGCATCCTTTTCAACTAATTTATATTTTAAACATCTCTTTGAGATTAAATGTCTAGTGTAACTCATAGGAAGAAACACAAACTGTTACTGCCTTTATATAAAAACGTTCTGGCACCACTGATAGAAGCAGTGAGAATAATAGATGTATTTTGGTTTTAACTTAAGCAGCACACTGAAGCTAGTATCTATTTGGACGGCAAATGAAGGCTATTTAAGTGCTTAGAAAACATGGAAAGAGGGAAATTTACATAGTCACCTATGTGGAAAGGTAGTATGTATGAAGTGGAAGGCAAAGGGAATAAGATAAATATTTTCTTTCCATCTGGAATTGAGAGGATGCTTATAGGATACAGATGTCAAAATTTTGCCGTGCATACACAAAAGCTTCCAACTAGAAAATGGCCTACTTTCTGGATGTGTGTCAGCCAGGTTGGTGGATTCTAGACCACTTGAACACACTGAACACACCTGAAGAAGAAAGGAAATGAAGGGAATCTAGTATCAGTGGAATCTGATGTCTGCCGCTGGATGCTTTGCATTAAGTTGTACATTAGGGATTCAAAACAACTCTGATGTAGGTAGTGTGTTCCCCATTTAAAAAACAGGAGGAAGTCAGTGCATAGAGAGGTTAACTTTACTACTATCACAATGTTAGTAAGTGGCAGAAATGAGTTTTGATTTGAGGTCTGACTCAAAGGGTAATAAGATATTGGTGGAGGTGGAACACTCCTGTTAGATACCCAGCACTCTACTTCATTCATTCCTGCGGCAACCCTGTAGATACTGTTCTCATTTTGCAGATAAGGTAACTGGCTCACAGATTAATTTGCACAAGATTAAACATCTGGCAAGTGATGTATTCTGCATGTCTGACTCTGAAGTCTTTGCTTATTACTCTATATCATTCTGCAGAGTAACCATTTTATCTGCAAGTGTGAAAAATGTGCACAGAGTACATATTGAAGTCTAGTATTTTTTTCTTTAAAAATTGTGCAAATCTTAATTCATTTTCTGATAGATGATATTGTTGGCTATTACATTTGCCTTGGCAGCAGTTGGAATGGATGAAAAGACCATATTCAAATGGGATGAAAAACAAGTTTAGAAGACCTTAAGTGACTTAGTAACAATATATTAATACATTATTAAGAATGTTCTGTTTGTCCATTTTGTTTATTCTTTATCAATAGTCTTTCAAAGCATAAATTTATATGGAATGAATAGAAAAAAATTAGGAATTTTTTAATGTAAATATTCTTTATTTGCTGCCAATACTCTTATGCAGGAGAGGTTAATAGATAGCATTTTTCAAAGGTATTACATAATTATATTCAGTTATTCAAAACATTAACCCAGCTTTCAAGTATGATTTACTAAAATCACTCCTTTAACGATGACTTACAGGGTCTTCAGGCACTGATTTGGTGTTTTCTGTTAGAAACTTTCTAACTTTTGATGTACTGAAAAACTAGTTAAGTTTATAACCATGTGTTGTAAAAGTCATTTAAAATCATAGCTAGAAATAAATTGTGAGCATAGAACGAAGTAATTGAACTTAACAAACAAACAAAAAAAACACAAAACACTAATGTTGTAATACCTAGAAAGCAGATATGGAATATTTACTTAATTTGAAGTCTTGGGAGCCTTGAATCATTTTCTTCTCTTTACAGTAGTATTACAAAAGTATTACAAATAGTACAAATTTTAAGAGTTTATTTTGTGGAAGAATGCAGGTACAGGTTTGATTAAATGAAGAATAAGTTTTATAGATGAATTTGAATCAGTAAATAGATAATCCAAATTGCAAAGGAGGAAGTAGTTCAACTATTTGTGCCTTTTCTATATTTGAGGAGCTTAACCCATTTAAGCAAAGATTTTACAGAATTTTCTTTAAATGTTCTGTTCCCTTAAATCCTTTGGGGGAAATGATAGGTGCAAAACCTCTTGTGACACTCTTGAATTTGGAATTCAAGGCCCACTTCCTAGTGTCAGTTTATCACTTCAATCTTCTCAACTGTTATTTTCCTTTATATATACCATTTAGTTTAGTGATATAAAATATTTCCTATTATAAATATACCTTGTTACATTTCTTTGTCTATCTTAACAAATCTTGCTGTCAAAGTCCTATATAAGGTCTGACTCTTGTGCATATATGAAGATTGTTGAGAAAGTAGGTAGCGTTGTGGTTAAGAGAGACCCGTAGCAGAGGGGCCAGTTTGGGACATTATTGCAGGAGTCTGGGCAAAAGATGAGGTCCTTTATCTTTGACTTTATAGTCAATAGAATAATTTACTAATAAGAAAAAAGTTCATGAGGTCTTGAAGTAGGGGGGGTATGATAATGAAGCTGCTAATATAGGCTGGGCATGGTGGCTCATGCCTGTAATCCCAGCACTTTGGGAGACCAAGGCGGGTGGATCACCTGAGGTCAGGAGTTCGAGACCAGCGTGACCAACATAGTGAAACTCCGTCTCTACTAAAAATACAAAAATTAGCTGGGCGTGGTGGCAAGTGCTTGTAATCCCAGCTACTCGGGAGGCTGAGGCAGGATAGTCACTTGAACTCGGGAAGTGGAGGTTGCAGTGAGCCGAGATCGTGCCATTGTATTCCAGCCTGGGCAACAGAGCGAGACTCTGTCTCAAAAGAAATAATAATAATAAATAAAGCTGCTAATATTTATTGAGCTCCTACACTTTGTGTCAAGCACTTTATACATACTGTATCATTTAAATCCTTATGACAGCCTTTTGAGGTGGAACGGTTACTGATTCCAATTTTACTGATGAGGAAAGTGAGGCCCAGGGGCTTAGGAACTCTTCCAGAGTTACCCAACTAATGGAGCTGGGGTCTGAACCCAGGGAATTTGACTTGAGCCTGTACTCGTAACTACTGTTCTCTATGGGTAGAAGTCAAAAAATGGAAATGAGGCAAATGATAGAAAAAACGTTGGAGAGATTTAATCTCTAGTATTTCGAAGTGACCGGGTACATGGGAAATGGTTTGAATGAAAAGGGAATGTGTAAGAGGATGAGGTCACCTGAGGTTTTAAGAAGGATGAGGTACCTGAGATTTTGAGATTTGGTGACTGACAAGCTGAACTGTGATGCCATTGACAGAGAAAAAGTGTAGTAACACTGAAGCCCTGGAAGGAGAAAGTTTCAAGGAGAATGGTCTGATTCAACAGTATCAAATCTTATGTGTTTAAGCTATGCCTTTCTTTTAAGAGTTTATGCTTTAGTAGGGGAGGTATGATAAATGTATAACCACAGTAGAGTTCAGAAATAAGAGCCGTATAATTGGAAATATGACATTCAGAGGGAGACTGGTGGTGGTAGGATGCAGTGGGGTGGCAGGGGAGAGGCCATTTCCAGCAATCAGTGGTCTGTGAAGGAAGACCTCTCTAGTGGAGGTGGTATTGAAGCTATAGGCTGAATGGAAAGTAGGCATGGTAGATGGAGGAAATGGTTTGTATGTAGGCATGGAGTTGTGAAACTCAGGTAGTGCTAGTGAAACAACATAGACCGGATTGATTAGATGAGGTTTATGTAATGAAGCAGTGAGACAGCCAGCTTGAAAGACAAACAGACAGAATTATGTGAAGGGTGAGGTGAAGGAATTTGGTATTTATTTAGTAGTTAAATTATCCTAAGCACATTGGATTAAAAAAAAAAGAAAAAATACTATTACATGTATTAAACATGTACTTTGTGCTAATTATTATTCTAAGCATTTTATATGCATTTATTTTAATTCGGAGAATGAACCTATTAAGTAGATATTATTTTATTTCTTCTAAGACTCTAAAACAGGATTTCTCAACTGCAGAACTATTGGCCAGATAATTCTTTGTTGTTGGGGGCTGTCCTGTGCATTCTAGGATTTTAGCAGCATCTGTGGCCTGTATCCACCTGATGCCAGTAGTGTTCCCTATCTCCATCCCTACTCCTACCCCAGCTGTGACAACCCAGAATGTCCCCAGACATCTCCAGATGACTCCTGGGGAACAAAAGGAGCCCAGGTTGAGAATCACTGGTATCAATATTATAAGACAACTATTGTGATCTAAAAAGGGTTTTTTTGTACATTGAAGTACAAATTAATTATAAGACATACTGATTTCACAAATATTCAATTTGAAAATAAGAATTTAGGAAATACATGATTGTTCACCCTTTTTAAAATAAAAAATGAGAGATTTAGAGGAGTTAACTAACTTGCCCTTGATCATACAACTTGTAAGAGGTGGAAACAAAATTAGAGTCTAAGCCTTTGTGATATTGAAATTTGTATCTTAACCTCTGAGTTAGAGTCTTCCTGGATTTTTAGTAAAGACGGGGCTTTGCCATGTTGGCCTGGCTGATCTCGAACTTTGGGGTCAAGTGATCTGCCTGCCTCGGCCTCCCAAAGTATTGGGATTACAGGCGTGAGCCTTCGTGCCTGGTTGATGATGATATTAAAATAGATTGTTGAGCATGTAAACTTATTTCTAATTTACATGTTTTATAGAATTTTGTCTCACAACAGATTTTGAAACAGCAGAAATATTTTCTATTATCTACCCTTTAAAAAAATAGATGCTAGAGGTCTTTATTATAGGTTCTTGAAAATTTATTAACAGTTAAAAAGTTTTTAAAAATAGGTATACAGGTACAGATTCAAAACTCAAAGGTATAAAAGAGTAGATCTTGTGAGAAGTCCTCTTCCCACCTGGACCCTGAGCCAGTCAGTTTGTTTTAAGCAAGATGAAATCATCAGACGATTTGTTTTAGGAAATCTCTTGGAATACACTTAAAAATGGTTAAAATAGTGAAGTTTATGTAATGTATATTTTACCACAATTTTTAAAAGGATGTCTTGGAAACAGTAGAAAATGAATTGGAGGAGGGCCAAGAGTTGTGAAGGAGGAAACCAGTTGGGAAGTTATTATGGTTCAGGTGAGAGATGATGGCGTCTTGAATGTGGATGGTAGTGGTGGATATGGAAAGAAGTGGATGAATGTAAAGGATAAGGCTTGGTGATTGATTGGATATGTGGAAGAAAAGATGAGATTTTGGGAAGTGTTAAGATTGATTCTATTTTGTGAGAAAGGGAACAATGGAAGAGGGCCAGTGTGTGTGTTTAAGAGAGAAGGGGGAAAGAACCATATTGAGTTTGAGGAACATGTAAAATGATGGTGTGTGCATTAGGCCCGTGGAAATTCATGTATGGAGCTTAGAAGACCTCAGGGATGAGAGTTATAGGTGGTAATTAAAAAGTAGGTGACTACCACTCACTAGTCACATTTTTTTTTTTTTTGAGACCGAGTCTCGCCTGTCGCCCAGGCTGGAGTGCGGTGATGCGATCTCAGCTCACTGCAAGCCCCACCTCCTGGGTTCATGCCATTCTCCTGCCTCAGCCTCCCGAGTAGCTGGGACTACAGGTGCCCGCCACCATGCCCAGCTAAGTTTTGTATTTTAGTAGAGACGGGGTTTCACTGTGTTAGCCAGGATGGTCTCGATCTCCTGACCTCATGATCCGCCACCCCTTGGCCTCCCAAAGTGCTGGGATTACAAGTGTGAGCCACTGCGCCAGGTCTAGTTCCTTTTTTTTTTTTTAGAGATAAGGTCTCACTATCACCCAGGCCGAGTGCAGTCATGTGATCATAGCTCATTGCAGCTTCAAATTTCTGGGCTCAGGTGATCCTCCTGCCTCAGCCTTTTGAGTAGCTGGACTACATGCCTGGTTAATTTTTTTGAAAATATTTTGTAGAGAGGAAGTCTCACTATGTTGCCCAAGCTGGTCTTGAACTCCTGGATTCAAGCAGTCTTCCTGCCTTGGCTTCCCAAAGTGTTGGGATTACATGTGTGAGCCACCCCACCCAGCTGACTGCCAGACACTTTGAGGGATAGTATGGAGAAAGAAAGGACCCAAGACAGGCGAGCCAGCAAAGGAGCTAGGCATAGGGTAATTAGAAAGAAAACTGGAGAATGTGGAGTCTCAGAAGACTAGGGAAGAGAACATTGAGGATGAAGGAATATGAGGTGTAGATGAGAAAGATTAATCGAGGACTCTCAAAAAGATCCATTAGATTTAGCAACAAGGAAGTTATTGATGATTTTGCTGAGAACATTTTGAGGGGAATGTAGAGACAGAAGCATGACTCGGTTTAAAGTAAATGGGAAATTGTATCAGTTATGCTGTCCTCACTTGTAGTAACAAAAAATCCACCTCAAATTGCGTTTGTACATTGTACAAATAGTAAAGAGGATTTATTGTTTCTGAAAAAGTCCTCAAGTGGGATGGGCTTTGGTTTTGATTTGATCGGGGCTGTAGCTTCATTTCTCTGTGATTCTTTTAGCTGTGCCCTTGTTCATGTGTGGATTTCATTCTTAGGCTGTCTAGTCTCATGGTAGAAAATGGCTGTAGCAGTTCTAGATCTCATATCTATGTACCACACCATTCAGAGCTCTTCTCTAATCACTGAAAGTTCTACACTCTTGTCTTGCTTTGAAACTTTCTCTTCAAACAGAAGGATTGATTATAGAAAATCTCAAATATATACAATAACAATAATCTTTCATGTATCCATCATCCAGCCCCTGCCATCATCAACTTATGGCCAATCTTGATTCATCTCTAAACACTCCCCATCACTGCCAATTATTTGAAACAAATTCCAAACATCGTGTCATCCCATCTATACATATATCAGTATGTATTTCTGTAAGTCCACTCCCTTTTTAAAATGTAATCATGGCACAGCCATCACAGCACTGTTGTAATCATAGGATTCCATATCATCAAATCAATATGAAGATTTCTGATTGTCTCATAAATATTTTTTATTTTTAAATTTATTTTATTATTATTTTTTTTGAGATGAGTCTCGCTCTGTTGCCCAGGCTGGAGTGCAGTGGCAATCTCGGCTCACTACCAGCTCCGCCTCCTGGGTTCCCACCATTCTCCTGCCTCAGCCTCCCAAGTAGCTGGGACTATAGACACCCGCCACCGCACCCAGCTCATTTTTTGTATTTTTAGTAGAGACGGGGTTTCACTGTGTTAGCCGGGATGGTCTAGATCTCCTGACCTCATGATCCGCCCACCTCGGCCTCCCAAAGTGCTGGGATTACTGGTGTTAGCCACCGCGTCCGGCCAAATATTTTTTATTTTACAATTTTATTTGTTCTAGTCAGGATCCATCTAAAGGCTATACTTTGCAACTGGTTGATGTCTCTTTACATTGTTGTGTTTTTTTTTTCTTTTTTTTTTTTTTTAGGTATATATGACCAGAAGATTTTTTTTTTCTTAATGTATAGGCTCCCATCTCATTTTATCTTCCTTGCAATTTATTTGTTGGATAAACCAGAGTATTTGTCCTATAAAGTTTCCTACAGTTTGGAACTCCATGATATTAACAAGTTTCTCTTTGTCCTCTGTATTCGTTGTAAATTGATAGTTAGATCTAGAGGATTGATTGCATTCAGGTTTGATTTTTTTTTTGGTATACTTTATAGGTGATGTGTACTTCTACCACAAGATACTTAATGTCTAGTTTTCTCTCTGTCATGACTTCTGTATTTATTAGCTGGAATGCTGTTTTAAAAATAAATTTCCCTTTATTATTTGATTACGCTGAGTGCTGTGTGGGAAATTACCTTGATCCAATGGTGGCCTCTAAGTACATGCCATACAAAACTAGCCTAGAGGTCACAGAACAGAAAGCTCACAGAACAACTTAAAATGCCCAAACTATGTGATTTGTTAAATCAGTTTTTAGAGAGAAGCAAGAGGAAAGAGATAGGATGAGTTAAAACACTTAGGATGGGGTGCAAGCAGGGAGGAAGGGCCACACTTCCTGAATCCTGCAGTATATACATTTCATATGTCCTCTCTCTACTACATTAGCCTTCTATGCTGATAGTGTGGTCACCAGGACCAGAACTGAGGTTTGAACAAAGAGGCCCACAGAGACACAGGCCAGTGCCACACACTTGCTCTATTAGACATGGGACAAGGAAGCCTGCCACAGCTGTAGCTTACCATAAGCCATGGGCTTTGTTCCTTGGGCAGAGGACACATGGGCCAGACTGCTCATCACCAATGGGTAGCTGAATTAAGGACTCATGAATATTGTGCTCATGTGTTCATTGACTCTCTTGTTGTTTAGTGTCATGCATATTTACTATGTCATGAATATTTAGTACTTAGTATATTTAGTGTATCATGAATATTTAATACATAGGTGCCTCATAAATATTAGGTATCTTGTTTTTTCCACCCCTTTCTATGTTTCATGTATGTGTGCTATTAACTGCTTACCTTTATTTAACACATTCTGTCAATTATATGTTAACAAACTTTTAAAACTAGCTTCTTATCTATACTTAAAATACCTTCGAACATTTCATCTACATTTTACAAGCGTATTAATCTTTATTTATAATAGAATTGTATAGTCTCAAAAGTAAAATTTTATTACATTGAGGTACAGGGACAGCAAGATAAATGCTATATTCTTTCTCTTTATGAGGGGGAAATTGGACCAGACTGAATGGATCACTGGCCCCTGAGAATCTGAAAGGGGGTAAAGAATAGGGAGAACATTCCAGAGAATGTGAAAAGGTTCTGGAGTGGAAGAGAGCATGGTTTCCAGGAACTGAATGTGACTGGCAGGGATAAGATCATTCCATTCTTGTAGGCCAGAGGAAGGATTTTAATCCTTAGAGAAGTGAGAATTCATTGGAAACCCTCGGGGATGGGGGTGGTATGCGTGACATGACCAAATTTGCTTATGGGAAATAAGCAAATTCTGGCTATAGTAGAGAATGGTTTGGAGCGGGGAGCAGAGTGAATGTGGGAAGACAAAATTCGAAGTAAATGTAGTAATTAAGATAAAAAGTGCTGGTCGCCTGAACTAGGGAGAACCAGAACCTGGAGTCTTGAGATTGTGAGAAGGGGAAGACTTTAGACTGGATTCTGTAATGGGTTTTATTTATGGGTTGAAGGAGAGGGAGGCATTAACGATGACTCCTAGGTTTCTGACTTGTTCAGCTTGATGGATTGTGGTGTACTTTATTGATGTAAGGAACACTGAAAGATCATCAAGTGTGGGAGAAAATAATGGTTTGGGGCATTTTGAAGTTTTGTTAACTTTTTCAACATAATTTCAAATGTGTAAGAATAGTATAAAGAATTCCCAAATACCCTTTATCCAGATTTACCAATTGTTAATATTTTGTCCCATTTGTTTTATTATTCTCTCTCATTCCTTCCTACCTCCCACATAAATGCGTGTGTGTGTGTGTGTGTGTGTGTGGAGAGAGAGAGAAAGAGATACGCGTTTTTTTTTTTTTTTTTTTTTTTTTGAGACGGAGTTTTGCTCTTGTTGCCCAGGCTGCAGTGCGATGGCGCAATCTCGGCTCACTGCAAACTCTGCCTCCCAGGTTCAAGTGATTCTCCTGCCTCAGCCTCCCGAGTAGCTGGGATTACAGGCACCTGACACCACACCCAGCTAATTTTTTTTGTATTTTTAGTAGAGATGGGGTTTCATGATGTTGGTCAGGTGATCCACCTGCCTCGGCCTCCCCAAATGCTGGGATTGCAGGCATGAGCCACTGCGCCTGACCTTTTTTTTTTTTTTTTTTTTTTGAGACAGCGTTTTGCTCTGTTACCAGGATGGAATGCAGTGGCACGATCTTGGCTCACTGCAGCCTCCAACTCCCGGGGTCAAGGGATTCTCATGCCTCAGCCACCCGAGTAGCTGGGATTACTGGCACGTGCCACCATGCCCAGCTGATTTTTGTATTTTTAGTAGAGATAGGGTTTCACCATGTTAGCCAGGCTGATCTTGAACTCGATCTCAAGTGATCTGCCTGCCTTGGCCTCCCAAAGTGCTGGGATCATAGGCATGAGCTGCCATGCCCAGCAATGTATATATAACGTGTGTGTCTGCACATATATATAGGATATAAATAAATATATATAATATTTCTGAACCATTTAAGAATGTGTTAAGAGATATTGTACCCCACACTCCTTCAGTGTGTATCTCCTAAAATGAAGGATAGTTCCTGAACATAAGCTCATTTAAAAATTGGAAAATTTAACCTTGATGTGATATTATTATCTGATTCACAGCCCATATTCAGATTTGCCAATTATTTTGATTTTCATTATTGCTATTTTATTTCCCAATTCAGGATCATGCTTTGCATTTAGTTGTCATGTCTCCTAAGTCTCTTTTAACCTGGAATAGTTCTTCACTCTGCCTTTGTCTTTCATGATATTAACACTTTTGAATATGGAACACCAGCCTGGGCGTGGTGGCTCACCTCTGTAATCCCAGCACTTTGGAAGGCTGAGGTGGGCTTATCACTTGAGGTCAGGAGTTCGAGACCACCCTGGCCAACATAGTGAAACCCTATCTCTATGAAAAAATACAAAAAATTAGCCAGTGGTGTGTGCCTGTAGTCCCAGTTACTTGATCTTGCTTGTGGTCCCAGCTACTCGGTAGGTTGAGGCAGGAGAATTGTTTGAACCTGGGAGATGGAGGTTACAGTGAGCTGGCATTGTGCCACTGCACTCCAGCCTGGGCAACAGAGGCAAAACTCCGTCTCAAAAAACAAGCAAACAAAGATAGAGCACCCTTAGCTGTGTGCTGGCTGGGTATCAAGCCCCTTCCTTAGGCATTGTCTTAGCTCTTGGCAAACTTTTGCCTTGTGTGTCTGGTATAAACAGCCAGTTCTCTGCAGGAGCTGACTGGGTGCCTCGTTCTGTGTGTTCCTCTTCTCTACTCTAGAGTGTTGCGCCCTGATTTAGCAGATGTCCCCCTCCACCCTTGGTCCAAATGACTGGGACAATGATGAGATCCCTACACAGGTGCTGGTATTGGTAGGAATACCTAGACAGTAGGAAAAAAACAAATTACACAGAGTCCTGCCCTCAGACAAGGGCTGATGGAGACCTAGGAACTGGAGACCATCTCCTAAACTCCTACTAATTCTGCCCTCTGGTGCACCCTGTCTTTTGGCTTTCTTCCCTCTTTCATACTTCCCTTCTTCCCTCGCTTCCATTCACTCTTCCCTGCTCCTCTTTGGCAGACCCACCCCTCTACTCCTCTTGCTTGTCACTGCCATTACCACCACCACCAGTTGTCTCTCTGTCAGCAGATATGCCCTGTTGCCTCTCTGCATAGCACCATCCCTGCATTCCACAGGAGACTTGGGCAGGGGTGCCTGAGACCCAGAGACAAATCACTTGGCAGCCAGGCAACCCCACAGCAAAGATATGCAGACAGATGAAAGTCTCCTTACCCCCATTTCTTCCAAGATCAGAACAGCTTGACATACTCCCTCATACACAGTGATGCCAGGAAGGCAGGGGAGGCATGGGAAGTCTTCCCCCAGTACCTGCAAAATGTCTGAGCATTATGTTGATTTTTTTCGTTTATTAAAATGTACTTTTTATCTTATAAAAACAATAGGCCTGTTATTTTATAGAATGTCTCTAAATTTGGATTTAAGGTTTCTTTATTCAAATTTGATAAGGTTCAAGTTATAGAAGCCTGGTAGACTACTGCAGAAGAGATGTTGTATTCTCAGTAAATCATATCAGGGGACACATAATGTTTGTTCCAGTATAGGTGATGTTAACTTTGATCACCTGGTTAAAGTGGTATCTGCCAATTTTCTCCATTATAAAATTATTTTCCACTTTAAATTAATAAGTAATTTATAGGGAGGTAATTAAAAAATCCTGTTCATTAAACTGTTACCCACCATTTTAGAATCCAGTGATCTTGCTCGAACCGATGATTGCTGTTGATTACTATCCTTTTTTTGCATTTATTTGTTGGTATTATACCACAAGAAAGAGCTTTTTTTTTTTTTTTTTTTTTTTTTTTTTTTGAGACAAAGTCTGGCTCTGTAGCCCAGGCTGGAGTGCAGTGATGCAATCTCCGCTCAGTGCAAGCCCTGCCTCCCGGGTTCACACCATTCTCCTACCTCAGCCTCCCGAGTAGCTGGGACTACAGGCGCCCGCCACCATGCCCGGCTACTTTTTTGTATATTTAATAGAGACGGTGTTTCACCGTGTTAGCCAGGATGGTCTCGATCTCTTGACATTGTGATCTGCCCGCCTTGGCCTCCCAAAGTGCTGGAATTACAGGCATGAGCCACGCGCCCTGCTGAAAGAGCTTCTTTTTTAATGTGTTATTTATTTGTGTCAGGATAGACTCATTGATGGGTGTTTTATTCAGTGGGTTAAAATTCTTTATTATGTATTCTGATGTTTATGTTTTCCCAGTTTTAGCCAATGGCATCCCCTTCCATCTGGATCCTGTGTTCTTTTGACATGGCTCCATTATTTGTTAGCATTTCCTTACTTTCTGACACATACACAAAATAAAGATGTTCAAAGCATATCTTGTACTTTCCCTGCTCCAGGCCTGGAAACATTTCTTTAAGGAACCCTGTTGCTTTTGGTAGGAAAGGTATTAGAAACTAAGATATAGCTACTAGGCTTATTGCTAACAGTGTTATTTAGCAGACAGATAGTGAACACACACATATACATAGTGTATAGCTAAATTTATTTCTTTTGCTATCTATATTTATATAAAGAGATATGTATCTGAAACATCATGTATTTATACTGACACTTCCCTTTTCAACCAACACCACAGAGTTCATTCTAGTCTTTCCTTTTTCCATATTTGTAACTCCCCTGGTCACTGAGAAGTCTGGCTCCCATTTTGAGTTAGGTTTCTTGGTGACATGCAAGTGAAGAGCTGAGTAGGCTGATGACTTATAAAGATCTGGAGCTCAGAAGAGGTGCTTTGGCCTCATAGGGTAATGGGAGGAGTGGAGGTGGTAATTGAAGCTCAGGAATGCTCTACCACACTTACCATGTTGTTTGGTAATAATGTAAAGGGGAAGGAGCTAACTTTTAATTGGTACCTTCTTGGAAGGCAAGGCTCTATGTGCAGGTACTATACAGTCTTTGGTAAATATTTGAGTGCGTACTGTGTTTCAGACACAGTTCCAGGTACTAGTGACACAGAACAGATAAGTATCTTGCTCTCCTTGAGGTAACTTAAAGTGAGAGGAAGTAGAAATAAAATATTATGGGATAGTAATAGTTGTTATCTGGAGAATTAAACTACAGTGAGTGATTGGGTGGTCATGGAAAGGGTGTTGAGGAGGTTACATTTAACTGAGATCTGAATGGAAAGAGCCAACCATTCGGTTAAGGGGAGGAACATTAGAGGCAGAAGGCCTCTAGTGCGCGGGCCAAAAGGTCTGAACCTGGCATACTCTAGCAACAGGAAGAGTTGGGTGTTTGGAACATAGTGGCCCGGGGAAAGTGGAGGAAGTTGAGGTCAGAGTAGGAGTAGGCAGCACATTTGTGGAATATGGAGAAACTAAAACTCAGAGAAGTTACTGAACTCAAGATCCCATCAAGTAAATGGCTGGGCTGGGCATGGTGGCTGGTGCCTGTAATCCCAGCACTTTGGGAGGCCAAGGCGGGCAAATCATCTGAGGTCAGTAGTCCAAGATCAGTCTAGCCAACATAGTGAAACCCCATCTCTACTAAAAATACAAAAATTAGCTGGGTGTGATGGCACATACCTGTAGTCCCAGCTACTTGGGAGGCTGAGGCACAAGAATTGCCCGAACCCAGGAGGTGGAGGTTGCAGTGAGTCGAGATCGCGTGACTGCACTCTAGCCTGGGCGACAGAGTGAGACTCTTTCTCAAAAAAAGAAAAAAAGTAAGTGGTAAAATTAGGACTCCACCGATTCTTTTAAAATCTAAAGCCTATACTTTCTCAAAGCCCAAATTTTTACCAAATTTCAGAATGAATGTAGGTAGTGAATGTAGGTAAACTGAAAACATATTTGGTTTTGAGAGGGATTGCTATCACAGAAATTAAGTGTGGCCCAGAGAAAACTAAAGTTTCTCAAAGCATGTACAAGGAGTAAATAGTGATTACTAGCGCAGAATCAGGTAGTAAACTTGAGGGGGAAATTTGAAACCTGGGAGTACTTTCAGGAAAAGGCTAGTGACTAGAATTTTTTTTTAATAACATTTTTATTTATTCATCAAATCTTTCCTTACCATGTACCAGGCACTGAGTTAGGCCCTAGTGATTCTTATCATGGTAAATAAGGCAGACATGATCCTTGCCCTTTGGTCATGTGTTGGAGTATTCCTATCAGTACATCCTTGTCAACAGTGGGTTTAAACTTTTTTTTTTTTTTTTTCCGTTTTGATAACTTTCTTTGATACTTTGATAAGTATCTTGCTCTCCTTGAGGTGACTTAAACTGAGAGGAAGTAGAAATATTATCTTATGTACTATGTATTATTTTAAGTACTATGAAGTTTTAAATGTTATTGATCATCTTTATGTCTTTTGGTTAATTTCAAGTTCAGAGTCCGTGGCTTACTTTTAATTGGAGTTCTTTGAAACTTAGAAGTTCTATAATAGTAATTACTTTAGAAACTATCTTTTAGATTTGGAAAATAAGGTGGTATGCCTATGATTTAGTGTGATGATATTTCTGAAATGTACTCCCCTCCTGCTTCCTGCCCCTTTATTGCTTTAAATAAATCTGTGTCACTTGCTGGAATGTGGATGCAACTGGTAGCTAACCCAGTTTTATAGAAAATTGCCTTGAGCAATACTGTCTCTACTCCCTATACCTGTACCTCAGGCATTTCAGGTGGATGTCAATTTCAAAACTTAGGTCTAGTCAGGACTTACAGTAACATGATTAAGTTATGTTCTGCTTAAGTCGTGGTGTACAAAAAAAACTCATCTCGTATCCTTTACAGTTCTAGCAGTGGTATTTCACTCAGCCGTTCTGTCAGTATTAATTTCTTACTTTTTGTGTTCTGGGGGTTAGGGAGAGAGTGAAACCTCTTATCTTTGATTTTGCTGTTTATTTTCTAATATGCTGTTTCAGTTAATTTTTTTTTTGAGACGGAGTTGTGCACTGTTGCCCAGGTTGGAGTGCAGTAGCGCGATCTCGGCTCACTGCAAGTTCCGCCTCCTGGGTTCACGCCATTGTCCTGCCTCAGCCTCCCGAGTAGCTGGGACTACAGGCATGAGCCACCACGGCTAATTTTTTTGTACTTTTAGTAGAGACAGGGTTTCACCGTGTTAGCCAGGATGGTCTCGATCTCCTGACCTCGTGATCCGCCCGCCTCGGCCTCCCAAAGTGCTGGAATTACAGGTGTGAGCCACCGCACCTGGCCAGTTAATTTTTTTTTTAACGTGGTACAATTCCAAACTTAAAAAATAGTCTTGTACCATTGGTAAAATAATAGACACTTTTGAAGTTTTCTCTTAAGTATATTTAGCTCTTGAAGACTTGTTTTTAAAATGACCTATTTTATATTCAGTATGAAGTTTTACATTCTCTTGAGGGCTGAAAATCTGTTTTGTTGTATTCTTGAAACAGTCTTTGATTGGCTATGGATCCTTTCCCTTTTCCTTGCATTGGGGTCTTTTTAAAACTTACACTTTCACAACTTAGGTTAGTGGGTGTGTTTTAATGAAATGGAAGCAACCCCTGGACTCTTGTCTTCCACCTTCCACCCTTGTGATCTTGGCACATCATTATTATGTTTGAGCCTGTTTAGCAAGATGGTATAGAGCTATAATTCTGTATTTATCAGCTATGTGCCCCTGGGCAAGATATCCTTTCTTGAGTTCCTTATCTGTAAAATAGGGTAAGAGGGATGTCAGGATTAAGTGACAGAATGCATGTTTAGGACTGTGTCTGACACGATGTTATAAAGGTCATGTATGAAAATGGATGTAAAGGCAGTAAATAAGTGCTGGGTGGGTATGTAGGTATGATAGATAAATTTGTAATCCTGATAATGAGCATTTACTTTTCACAGCTAATATTTAAATGCCAAATAACCTATATTAGCCATTTTTTATTGATGCAGGAAATAATCCATTATTTATACATTGTATAATAGTTACCTTAAAATCAAATAATTTTCCTTTTACAGCTGTTCTACTAATAGTTTCTGTTTATTTCCTGCAATGCTAAAATGTGAATACCAGCACTATATTCTGCAATTTAAAACGGAGCTTCACCATCATGCTGAGGCAGCTATATTAAGTTTAAGGCTGGCTCACTACTGGGTAATGCAGCTATGAAGAAAAGAAAGTGTTTTCAATTATTAAATGAGAATGATATTTTTAGATGTCACCAGAATCCCAAATTGATACATCCACTCTTGACCTCTTTCCAGAGTCCTATATCTCCAGCTGCTTATTGGATATTTCCACTTGGATATTTTTGCTATTGTTTCAAACTCAATGTCTAAAACTGAGTTTTCGATCTTGCGTTTAGAATTGGTGCTGCCTCTGATTTTCATTTTCCTGTTAGTGATATTACTGTTTCCCTCGTAATGTAGGCTTGATTATTCTTGATTTCCATCTTGACCCTCTCTCTTTGCTTTATTCCTGGGTACTTTTTGTTTGTCTTTAGCAGTTAGTCTCTTATGTCCTGTACTTTCTGTTTTCACTATTGCCTTTCAACTTCATTTCCTGATATCTATATGGTAGTTTTTTATCTCTGATTTTTATACCCATCAATGTGAAATACCAGATTGTTCCAAAACGTCAGCCTTAATGTGACACTGTCCTGTAAAACTGTCAGCACCTCTTTGTTAGGTAATATACAAAGGCCTCGTGTTTAAAAGATGACTATTTCTTTCAAGTCCATCACCAACCTCTCCCATTCCAGCTTTGCCTCTTACTGCTTTCCCACATGAACTCTTCTCTCTACCCAGATTGTTCAGTTTGCTGTCTCTTCACATCTTTTTTTCCCTACTCTTTCTCTCCTCCCTCTCCTTATGTTTAGAAAGGCTTTTCTTTTTTTTTTTTTCTGACTAATATTCTGCTTTTTCCTGCTATTCTATTTTTTTTTTTGAGATGGAGTTTTGCTCTTGTTGCCCAAGCTGAAGTGCAATGGCGCAAACTTGGCTCACTGCAACCTCTGCCTCCCAGGTTCAAGGGATTCTACTGTCTCAGCCTCCCAAGTAGCTGGGATTACAGGCGCCTGCCATCATGCCTAGCTAATTTTGTATTTTTAGTAGAGAGGGGTTTCATCATATTGGTCAGGCAGGTCTGGAACTCCTGACCTCAGGTGATCTGCCCGCTTTGGCCTCCCAAAGTGCAGGGATTACAGGTCTGAGCCACCGTGCCCCGCCTATTCTATTTTTTTTTTTTTTTTTTTTGAGATGGAGTCTAGCTCTGGCACCCATATAAAAATCTTGTAAGAGAATTTTTTCCATTAATCTTTATAGAAAATGTGCCAGAGGAACTTCTGGCACCCAGTCTAGCTGAGGCGCGATCTCTGCTCACTGCAATCTCCGCCTCCCGGATTCACGCCATTCTCCTGCCTCAGCCTCCTGAGTAGCTGGGACTACAGGCTCCCACCACGATGCCTGGCTAATTTTTTGTATTTTTAGTAGAGACAGAGTTTCACTGTGTTAGCCAGGATGGTCTCGATCTCCTGACCTCAGGTAATCTGCTCGCCTCAGCCTCCCTAAGTGCTGGGATTACAGGCGTGAGCCATGGCGCCCAGCCTCAATTTTTTAAAGATGAAGTTGTGTCCCCCCACTGTGATGCTCCCGCTTCTGAACTCTTAAGTACTTAATTGTTTATTTCTTTCATTTGGTGCTTAATAATTTCCTGCTTAGTATTGTCTCTAATTTCTGAATTGCTTAACTCTACCTCTCTATCTGTTTAGAGTTTTGTAAATTACTGGCTCCTTGAGGATGAGGGTTATTTCTGATTCCTTGAATTCCTTTGAACCATGCTGGTATAGAAAATGAACACGCAATAATTATTACAATATTGTGTGAAGATATTTTTCTAAATAGTAGGAACTTTAAAAAAACCTTTAAAGTGTAAATTGCTACGGAGTATATTAATGCTTTGTAAACAAATTTTTCTTTCTTTCTTTTTTTTTTGAGACAGTCTCGCTCTGTCACCCAGGCTGGAGTGCAGTGGCGTGATCTCGGCTCACTGCAACCTCTGCCTCCCGGGTTCAAGCGATTCTCCTGCCTCAGCCTCCTGAGTAGCTGGGATTACAGGCGCCCGCCACCACGCCTGGCTAATTTTTTCTATTTTTAGTAGAAATGGGGTTTCACCGTGTTAGCCAGGATGGTCTCGATCTCTTGACCTCGTGATCTGCCCGCCTCGGCTTCCTAAAGTACTGGGATTACAGGCGTGAGCCACTGTGCCTGGCTACAGATTTTTCAAAGTACCGGTTTTGGTTAGTACTGTGGCATTGTTGAGCTTATATTAAAGCTGCCTATTCAGGAAACAGCTAAGACCAGTGATGGGATGGCTGGCTTCAGAACCTCACTTTCTAGAGAGAAGGCAAGTGAGGAACTGGCTAGGTCTCAGGACAGAGCTATCAGGTTCTATAATTGTAGCTCCATGTTAACCTCTAACTCAGAAGCCCCACCTCTGGAGGACGTACCTCATCCTTGTCCTGCTTTGATGAGAGGCATAGAGCCCAGGTAAGAAATGGAGAGGAGGAGGAAGAGATGCAGGGTAGAATAGGCAAGCAAACTTGTAAAACAATGAGAAGTATTTTGTTTCTCTTGTTTTGGTAATTTTGCTGCCATCAAATACAAATGCTTTTGCTTAAGGTGATTTGGGAGCAGATATTGGGAGAGTGGGAGTGGACATTGGAAGAGTGGGACTTGGCATTCTTAAAGGGTTGTGGTTGGCAGGAAAGAGAAACTTTGGAGGAGATTTTGGTTTCCTTCCCATCTCCCATTTCTACACTACTACTTATGTTTTAGTCAAACTTGTGAGTTGGGTGTCCAGGAAGTCTTTTTCAGGTAGGATGGGGAGTGGTCGGTCAGTGGTAATGTGACGGTATCAGTGTTTTACTAGTGTAAGGGATTTTTAAGAGTAGCTCTCTCCTAAACAATTGCTATAATTCTTTCTCAGTAGTGTCAGCAAGCTAAGCACGAAGGGAGAGATGGCAGGGGTTTTGAGGCAAAGAGATAGAATAAGTTAGGCAGTCTCTATTCTGCAGCTCATTAGCTGTAAAACTTTGGGCAAATGATTTTGTATTCTCAGGTGGCAAGGAGTAGCAGTCTCCTGAAATACCTATTGTGGTGCATTTCCATGTTGAACGCTTGCCTGTGAGGAGTGTCATTGAAATTAGTTTTTAGGAATCTTATAGTTCATTCTGTAGATTTGACTATGAATGTGGGAATACTTTCCCAAGAGCCACTAGACTCAGAAAACTTTTCTCCTTGTCTTGTAGTGCCTTTTTGGAATATACTCAGAAAATACCTTCTGTAAAGGAAATTTGTATCTTTTTCTCATTCCAGGTTATATGTCAAGGTCTAATGAATCATCTTTTCAGTTAAAGGG
Source organism: Rhinopithecus bieti (assembly GCF_001698545.2). Classification (NCBI taxonomy): domain Eukaryota; kingdom Metazoa; phylum Chordata; class Mammalia; order Primates; family Cercopithecidae; genus Rhinopithecus; species Rhinopithecus bieti. The sequence continues at coordinate 3,147,900 of NW_016812542.1, forward strand.
TTGTTGTTACATTTTTAGAGGGAATCTTAAATTCTGTGACATAAATAATAATTATTAAATAAATTCTCTGTTTCTTTTATAAAAATCTTGTAAGAGAATTTTTTCCATTAATCTTTATAGAAAATGTGCCAGAGGAACTTCGAGAACCATTTTACACAGATCAGTATGACCAGGAACACATCAAACCACCTGTTGTTAATTTGCTTCTGTCGGCTGAACTATACTGTCGTGCTGGGAGTCTCATTCTCAAGAGTGATGCTGCAAAACCCCTTTTGGGCCATGATGCTGTAATCCAGGCTTTAGCACAGAAAGGTCTTTATGTCACTGACCAGGAAAAATTGGTAACTGAACGAGATCTCCACAAGAAACCCATACAGATGGTGAGTCTTTATATACCCAAGATTATTTTAAGTTTGAAGTGTGTACTTTTGAGTGTGAATGATACACTGTAAAACAGGGAAATGTTTTGAAATTGGATTGTGTTTTGCCTAGAGTTTAAAATCATCTTTTCTTAACCTTGTTTCCAAATGAAGGAAGATTTTAACTATTTTGGAATGTTTGGTGCCATCTAATACCTCAGAGAAACAACTACATAATTTCCAACTATCTTAATGTAATTTTAATTGAAAAATTTTATTTTTTCCATCGTAGAGACTAGCTAGAAGAGATGGAAAATGCATCCTTGACTTTATCATTAGAAAAGAGTTGAGATTAAGAAGTGCTCATTTATGGCTGGGCAAGGTGGCCCATGTCTGTAATCCCAGCACTTTGAGAAGCCAACGCGGGCAGATCATCTGAGGTCGGGAGTTTGAGACCAGCCTGACTAACATGGAGAAACCCTGTCTCTACTAAAAATACAAAATTAGCTGGGCATGGTGGCGAATGCCTGTAATCCCAGTTACTTGGGAGGCTGAGGCAGGAGAAAGGCTTGAACCCGGGAGGTGGAGGTTACGGTGAGCTGAGATCGCACTATTGCACTCCAGCCTGGGTAACAAGAGTGAAACTCTGTCTCAAGAAAAAAGCTGATTTACATACTTGAATAACTTCTTGGTAAATTTCTGCATATCAGATATTTTCATTTATTTAATAGCTTTGAACTCATTCTTGTAGAAAACACACAGGTGGCCTCTAAGCTGGCCTGGGACAATCACGCAGGAACTCTCTCATAGGCAGTCTCAGGAGATATAAATCTGAATGTTTAAGTTCATTGTATGCTGGTTCAGTTCATTGTACTGCTTTAGCTTGAGTTTCACAAAATGTGGACATTATCAAGAATGGTATTAGAAAGAAAAGTGGTTTTTCCATACTTGATTAAATCATGTCATGATTTAATGAAAGAGTAGTAGTTTTTCTTGGAAGGAAGGTAAGGGGTGTATGTAGAAAAGTGTATTATAAAATTTATGAAATTACGAAATTTAGGAAGAATGAACAAAAAAATTAGTTTATAAAATTTATTACTAAATGAGGTGATGACCTGTTTTGTTTTCTGCTTTTTTTCCTTCTTTAAAGTAACTCTTTTAATATTTCTAAGTAATGGAAAATAATGTATTGATTAATTTAGTTAATGAAATTTAGTTATAGATTTACAGTACAGTTATTAAAAATAACTCGAATGTGGATTATCCAGTATGAGATTGTCATCTTTCATTGATAGCTCCAAAATCACCTTATAGTTACCCTCTGACTTTGGCATACCTGCTTTGCATACATATCATATGTGAACAGTTTGCCCATACCAGGGACAAGCAGAATCTACTTTGGTGTCCTTATCAGTGTCTCATATTCATCTCTCCCAGAATCACTCCCCTAGTTGGATGCTCCAGCTTGTGATTACTTCTGCTTCCATTGTTTGAAGGCCAAGTGGATAGTTAGAAAGCACATCCATGACTTTGTGAAGCAGCATTTGCTTAGTTGCTCTTCTTTCAGATACAGATACATATGTCGTAGATAACCTACTTATCCTTAGAGTGTCTATTTTAGATCCTCTAATAAGAATGAAACAAACTTAACATGTTTTCTACATTGTTTTTTTCCAGTGTAGTTTGTATGTGTGAAATACTTGGACAATTAATTATAAAATGAGGGATTTGGTAGACTGCTGATTGTGTTACTCAGGTTTCTTTCACACTTTATTGATCCTGCTGATAGCTTTGAATGTATTTTAATAGTATTTAAGGAATGTAGTTTAAATGACATAGAATCTTTTTTTTTTTGGTCTTAGATGGAATCTCACTCTGTTGACCAGGCTGGAGTGTAGTGGCGCGATCTCGGCTCACAGCAACCTCCGCCTTCTGGGTTCAAGCAATTCTTGTGCCTCAGCCTCCCAAGTAGCTGAGATTACAGTTGTGCATCACCATGCCTGGCTAATTTTTGTGTTTTTAGTAGAGATTGGGTTTCACCATGTTGGCCAGGCTGGTCTTGAACCCCTGACTTCAAGTGATCTTCCCACCTCAGCCTCCCAATGTGCTGGGATTACAGGTGCACAGCATGGCCAACATAGAATTTTTATCTCTAATTCTAGCTTCTATTTGTGGATTGTTAGAACTTGAGAACTTGAGGCTGGGTGTGGTGGCTCACGCCTGTAATCCCATCTCTTTGGGAGGCAAAGGCTGGTGGATCACCTGAGGTCAGGAGTTTGAGACTAGCCTGGCTAACATGGCGAAACCCTGTGTCTGCTGAAAATACAAAAATAAGCTGGGCGTGGTAGTGCGTGCCTGTAGTCCCAGTTACTTGGGAGGCTGAGGCAGGAGAATCTCTTGAACCTGGGAGGTGGAAGTTGTAGGGAGCTGAGATTCCGCTACTGCACTCCAGACTGGGTGACAGAGTGAGGCTTTGTCTCAAAAACAAACCAACCAAAGAACTTGAGAACTTCATATTTGCCCTACATCATCTTAACGCTTTGCAGTGTCACATTTACTAACCTGTGTTTTAATTGTATACTTTCAACTTTTATCACAATTTGATTTAAAGTTTTCCAGTTGCTGTGGCTTTTTGATTGATGATATTTAATATAACTATTTTCCTGAAACTGCCATGAGAAAATTTCTCAGATTACTAGTAAAAAGTTGTTCCTTAAGAAACTATTTTTTTGGCCAGGTGTGGTGGCTCACGCCTGTAATCCCAGCACTTTGGGAGGCCAAGGTGGGTGGATCATGAGGTCAGGAGTTTGAGACCAGCCTTGCCAACATGGCAAGACCCCGTCTCTACTAAAAATACAAAAATTAGCCAGGTGTGGTGGTGGGCACCTGTAACCCCAGCTACTCGGGAGGCTGAGGCAGGAGAATTACTTGAACCTGGGAGGCAGAGGTTGCAGTGAGCTGAGATCGTGCCACTGTACTCCAACCTGGGTGACAAGAGCAAGACTCCATCTCAAAAAAAAAAAAAAAAAAAAAAACTTTTTAAAAAGAGAAAAAAAAGAGTTAATTTAAATTACCAGGTTTTTTTCCTGCTTTTGGGAAGTATCATGAAAATAGCGTGTTTAATTGCACTGAATATATTGCCCCCCCCCTTCTACTTCTAAATTGTCTTAAATTCGGGATATTTTATTTCTGTATGCCAGCCTTTTGGGGGGAAAAAAAAAGGGTGGTGGTAGCAAAAGTATCATCATAATTTTTCAAGAAATAATGTTAGTACTAATTTTTTTTTTTTTTTTTTTTGAGGCGGAGTCTCGCCTCTGTCTCCCCGACTGCGGTGCAGTGGCCCGCAATCTCCGGCCGCACTGCCCAAGCTCGGGCCTCCTGGGTTTACACCATCTCCTGGCCTCAGCGCCTCCCGAGTAAGCTGGGACTACGGCGCCGTCCACCTCGCTCCCGGGGCTAGTTTTTTGCTTTTTTGTAGAGCACGGGGTTGTCACCATGTTGCCAGGATGGTCTCGATCTCATGCACCTCGTGATCTGCGCGTCTCGGCCTCCAAAGATGCTGGCGGATTACAGGCCTTGAGGCACGCCGGGCCGGCGATGTCTAATTAATTTTCATCAAAGTCTCAGTATAAACTTCCCCTGAAATAATATATATGAGCAGTAATTCTTTAGAAGACTTTACACCAGACTGTTAATTTTGGTTTCTTCTGTGGAAATGGATTTAAATAGGATTGGGAAATTATTGATATAATTCTGCACTATTAGCTATTTTAATATAATTTTCCTGTTTTAAAATTTAAAATGTAGAGAAGAAATTTAAATTCAAATAGAAATTATCATTATTTGAAATAACATGCCTTGTATGCATACTAAATATTTCTGATAGTTAAATTGTTAAAGAGAAATAAGTATCCTGCATTTAGCCTTTAAGGAGACATAGGAAATAAGAGTAAATATTAAAGACCTCTCTAAATGGTTAAATTCAAATATCCTGTAAATGGCAATTCAAACCTGTAAGGTGTCTTTTCTGTAGTTACTTTTAGTAATCAATCTTTAAAAAGAAAAGATGTGGCCAGGCACGGTGGCACATACCTGTAATCCCAGCACTTTGGGAGGCTGAGGCGGGTGGATCACCTAAGGTGAGGAGTTTGAGACCAGCCTGGCCAACATGGTGAAACCCCATCTCTACTAAAAATACAGAAATTAGCTGGGCGTTATGGCAGGCGCCTGTAATCCCAGCTACACGGGAGGTTGAGGAAGGAGAATCGCTTGAACCCGGGAGAAGGAGGTTGCAGTCAGCTGAGATTGCACTCCAGCCTGGGCAACGGAATGAGACTCTGTCTCAAAAAAACAAAAAAACTTTCCAACGTGACTTCTCAGAACAAAAACATTCCTCTCAATCTCCACCCCAAAATTAATAATACAATCTGTGTATCAGTCAAATTTGCCTTAGTCATAGTTATTTTTTTTTAATTTTTTCTTCTTTTTGAGACTGAATTTTGCTCTTGTCACTCAAACTGGAGTGCAGTGGTGCATTTTCAGCTCATTGCAACCTCCACTTCCTGAGTTCAAGCGATTCTCCTGCCTCAGCCTGCCGAGTAGCTGGGATTACAGGTGTACCACCACGCCCAGCTAGTTTTTATATTTTTAGTAGAGATGGGGTTTCACCATGTTGGCCAGGCTGGTCTCGAGCTCCTGACCTCATGATCCACTCACCTCAGCCTCCCAAAGTGCTGGGATTACAAGTGTGAGCCACCACACCCGGCTGTATTTTATGTTCTATGTATCCATCTGACCACTGACATCTCTGCTTGAATGATGTTTGAACTAAAAATCTAATGAGGAAGAAAACTGGGAAAAAAAACTAGACAGCATGAAATAAGTGTTCTAACTTCAAGCAATAGATACTGAGATCTTAGAGGTGGATGTGATAATCTCTACTAGGGAGGATCGGGGAAGGCATCGTAGGGTAGTAGGATGATACGGGATTTCAGTAGTTGGGAAAAGGGATGGGATGAGAGTAGTAACTGGGTTGAAGGAATTGTTTGACTCAAGGTTGAACCTGTGAAGGTATATTAAGTATTACAAATTAAAATATTGACTGCTTGGAGGGATAAATGTGAGATGAGGCTAAAAAATAATTTAGAGCTAGATCATGAGGAGCCTGTAAGTCTGAATTAAGGATTTTTAACTTTCTATGGGTTACGGAATTATGAAATAGATTTTCATACTATATTGCAAAACACTTGGAAGCATTGTGAACTGAACCGCTATACTGTCAGCTTAGTTTAAATAATTATTGCAGTCTATTAATTCTCAGATTTTATCTATTGTTTATTTATGACTATCAAGTAGCTCTTTTTTTTTTTTTTTTTGAGACAGGATCTCACTCTGTCACCCAGGCTGGAGTGCATGGCGCGATTACAACTCACTGTAGCCTCAACCTGCAGGGCTCAGGTGACCCTCCGACCATATATATGCAGAGTAATTCTCTAGTTACCATTATTTTTGCTGGATACACAAAATGTATTGAGAACAGAGAAGCTGATCCCAGGAACTCTGTGTTGTCCCTCTTTTTTTTTTTTTTTAAACATTGGTCCTATTTGGCAACTATGCTTATGAATTTCCATGGTGTCACCATCTGTTGGAACTCAAGTGTAATTTACTCGTGTAGAGGCTTGCTTGTTAAAAAAAAATCCTTTCCCTGTTTAAGAAGAGGATTATATAAATGCAATATTGTAATAGTAGGTGTAAAGACATTTCTGGTCACCCTTGTATATGAATGGCTTGCAAATTTATAAGCTAAACCTGTCTTTGAAAAATTAATTACATTCTCATAGATGTTGTTGAACAGCGTTTTCTTCTTCATGCACAGTGCTAGAACTCAATTTTCTGTTTACTACTCACGTACCTAATTTGGATTCTATTATTTCTAGGTAACATCCACGCCTCTGTTACAAATTCACAATATCTTTTGATACCTTAACAACCATGTTTATCATGTTAGAGTTACTCTTTATTTGTGATCATTTGGAGCTCCAAGTTTTACTTTCTCATAGAAATAACTTGATGAATGGTACTTACTTTACTAGATGATCTCACAAAGACTCTTTTTAATAAAACTGAATTGTCAGACCATTTATTAATTTATTTAAGGAGCTTCTGCATTGTCCTTTGTATTTTCTACCATGATTACAAAGAGTTTCATGTTCTTCAGTGTCTCACTTTCTAGCGGTGGCTTATAGAAAACTGTCCAATGTTTTAGGAGTATAAAGGCACCAAACTCTGTACTACACTTAAACTGAATTTTGAAGGATGTGGAGGAATTTACCAGGTAGAGAATTGAAGGCTGTGTGGTATGGTATTGTATATGGAAGTATAAGGGGATGTTAAAAGGGAGTGTGAGAGCATGGTACCCTCAGGTCAGACAAAGCAACTTGTAGCATTAGCACTAGCTGCCTTTTGAGGGGTGATAAGAAACAAAATCACAGAGATAGGGACAGGGCATGAATGACGTTTTATGCTATGCCAAGTGTTTACGTTATCCTGGAAGTGATGGCAACCCTAGTGTAGGGTTTTAAGCCAGAGAGGATATCATCAGATTTGTGTTTCAGAAAGTCACTGTGGTGTATTGTAGAAGAGATACCACTTAGGAGGCTGTTGAAATAGCTGGAGGCCTGAACTAAGGTGCAGGTCATGAAGATTTACTGGTAGGGTTGAGTGGGAGAGACTTTTTTTTTTTTTTCGTGATGGAGCCTCGCTGTGTCACCAGGCTGGAGTGCAGTGGTGCACTCTCGGCTCACTGCAACCTCCACCTCCCGGGTTCAAGCGATTCTCCTGCCTCAGCCTCCCAAGTAGCTGGGACTGTAGGCGTGTGCCACCACGCCCGGCTAATTTTTTGTATTTTTAGTAGAGATGGGGTTTCACCATGTTAGCCAGGATGGTCTCGATCTTCTGACCTTGTGATCCATCTGCCCTGGCCTCCCAAAGTGCTGGGGATTACAGGCATGAGCCACCGTGCCTGGCTGGAGAGACCTCGTTAAGGTAGGATTGAGATGATACTTTGATTTATCAAGAATTGGGAGATTAGAAAGAGAACCCAGAACAGAGCTGGCAAAAAATATTTTATCCCTTATGTCAACTCTAATTAATTAGTAGTTAACTACTGGAAGGTGGGATAAACTAACTCCTTGGTTTTTACTCTGTTCCTTTGGGAGCCTCAGGGTCTAGATGTTCCCTTCCCCTATGTTGCTCCTAGTGATTTTGAACCCTGATATTTTTTACCTAATAGTGGTAAATGACAAAAACAAGTAAAGGAACAGCTTTATAAGTTTGAAGTCTTGAGCTGATACTGCTAAACTTGCTATTTTTGATGAGAAAGATAAAGGCTACTCTGTAAGACTCATACTAAGTTTCTCTTTTCTTCTTAGAAAAAATTGAAAAGAGTTTTTCCCCACAAAAGCAACGGACACCAGTGGGGTGTCCTCTAATTCAGTTCCAACATTATCCACCTAGAGATAGTATCAGATCAGTGTCAGATCCCACAGGTTGAGGGCTTAGTCCCCAAGACTACCCCACCACCACACCAGTCAGAAGTCCAGACCTCCAGTACTTCTCACTGACGGGCTTCAAGTTGGGGTTCCCGTGACCCCCTCTTTGGGTTCAGTTAATTTGCTGGAGCAACGCACAGAATTCAGGGAAACTCTTATATTTACTGGTTTATTATAAGGGATATTGCAAAGGATACAGATGAAGACACATGTAGGGCGAGGTATGGGAGAAAGGATGTGCCATCCTCCAGGAACCTCCCTGTGCTTAGCTGTCCAGAAGATCACTGAATCCTCTTCTCAGTTTTTTGAAGCTTTATAATCTTGGCATCTCTTTTCCCAGGGTATAGGGTGGGACTCTCTCATTGGAGGGTCTTAAGACCCACAATCAGAAAGGCAGGAGAAGATTAGATTCCTGCCTTGGGGCAGGTGAAAGGAGGGCAGGAGATTCTGTTTCCTGAGGCCTAACACACCCAAGATTATAATGAAAGACTGTAACAAGGGCTTTAGAAGTTATGAACCAGGAACTGTAGACGGAAAGCAATATATATAACACCACAGTGATCAAGTAGATAGATTATTCTGCCCTATCATGTCTTGGAAGATGTGAGGTGTGGGATTAAAAAGGTGAGTGTGGAAACGGGATAGGACCAAAGGTACAGAATTATAGGGATGACATGAGGGATGAGGAAAATTGAGTGTACTTTACAAATATTAATGTAATGTGTGATATAGGTGGTGCCCTGTAGATGAGGAAATTGATCTGTAACTGACTCCGAAAGGTGAGTTAACTTGCCCAAAGCCAAACAGGTAATAAACAATGATGTTAGGATTTAAACTTGTATCTGCTGATTCCAAAGCCCATACTTATCCTGTTTACACCATGTGGCCTTCCCAAACTAAAACAAAAAATCCCCCTACTATTTCTTTTTTTTTTTTTGAGAAGGAGTCTCACTCTGTTGCCCAGGCTGGAGTGCAGTGGTGTGATCTCAGCTCACTGCAAGCTCTGCCTCAGCCTCCCGAGTAGCTGGGACTACAGGTGCCCACCACCACACTCAGCTAATTTTTTTTGTTTTTTTGTTTTTTTTTTGTTTTGTTTTGTTTTGTTTGTTTTGTTGGACGAGTCTCGCTCTGGTCGCCCAGGCTGGGAGGCAGTGGCCGGGATCTCGCTCACTGCAAGCTCCGGCCTCCTGGGTTCACGCCATTCTCCTGCCTCAGCCCCCGAGTAGCTGGGACTACAGGGCGCCCGCCACTCGCCCACGGGCTAGTTTTTTGTTATTTTTTTAGTAGAGACGGGGTTTCACCGGGTTAGCCAGGATGCGTCTCGATCTCCCTGACCCGTGATCGCCGTCTCGGCCTCCCAAAGTGCTGGGATTACAGGCTGGACCACCGCCTCCGGCCTTTTGTATTTTTAGTAGGACGGGTTCACTGTGTTCGCCAGGATGGTACTCAATTTCCTGACTTCGTGATCCGCCTGCCTCGGCCTCCCAAGTTGCTGGGATTACAGACGTGAGCAATGCACCCGGCCTACTATTTCTGTAGAACTTAATAGGTTGTAAAGCATGTGTACATTATTATTATTATTTTCTGATAATAACCAGAGAAGGCAAATAGGACAGTTATTACCATCTCTTTTTTCACAAATAAGGAAACTTTACAAATGGGTTTATTTAATAGATTCTTACTCAGTTCTTAGTGGAAAGAGATGTAGAAAGAAAAAATGCATAGATCGTGATCACATGGCTAGGCTAGTTAATGACAGAGCAGAGATAGATCCCAATCTTCTTACTTCTAACCCAGTGCTTATTCTACAAATGCATTCTGCTGCCTTCCTTTTTCCTGTCCTCGTGGATTATACCATGTATTGATTCTGGAAAGACTAGCAGAGAATGTGAGCATGGAGTAGGATGTCAAACACTGAGAGGTGATAGCAAAGAGGGGAGTGGGGACAGGGCCAGAATCCCAAGAATAGGAATAGAAGGGAGAAAAGGGGATTGTTTTGGTCACCTGACTAAAGCATTCTTTTCTCATGTAAGAGATATATCTTGTTTAGTGACCACTGACAGGAAGATTTAGATCTACAAAAATAATTTACTTTGCAAAGTAATTTTTTATTTAAAAAATATTTAGAATTAATTTTACATTGTTTCAGAAAATAGAACTTGAAGTAACAAGTTTTCAAGAACACATGTGAAATGAAAAATACCGTATTCATTGTAATGTTTAATATAATGTTCATTATGTTAACAATTATCTTGTTCTTAAGTAAAATATACATTCTCCTTTATTGATAACATATTTTATATTTTTTATATTGAACCAGGTATCATGCCTGGTACGTAAGGGCTTGACAAATTGTTAATTTCTGGTCATAAAGAGATGTTTTAGACAAATTGGGGAGGTGGATAATTCCTTATTTTTCCAGAGACCATGTCTATGCTTCACACTTTGCTTTTGGCCATTGCTGATTGATCTCAGGATTAAGAAATGAGATGTAAGATGGGCTGACTAGATTGTTTTCTGGAAAACTGGAAACCCAGAGAGAGGGAGAATCACTGTCCAGTGATGGAGGGTGGTTGGAACCACCCTGTCTTATAGAAGCAGTGCCCTAGGGAGAAATCTGTGAGCTCCTACCGCTGAAATACCGGAGCTGCTCAATTTCCATGCTTCCTGAGCTTAGTGTTTCAGCTCTTCCTTAGATTCTGTGAACTACTTTAGTGTTCCCTCAGTAAATTAGAGCTAATTTAACAGGGTTAGATTCTGTTGCCTGCCATTAAAAGAACTGTAGCTAAACAATAAATAAATAAAAGCCACCCGTTGACCATTTTTACTCACTTGAGGACAGATTTCATTACAGAAGTGTAGTTTTAGAGCTGAAAAAGATCCTAGCAATCACTTGGTCTCGAATTTTGAAGTTCTCTTAACTATGACTCACAGTTAGGAACACATTTTACTTCAAGATACACACCTGGTTTACCTAGTTACACATATATTACAGAAACAAAAGTACTTATCCTTGTAACTTTATTTTTTTTTTAATTCCATATGAAAAAAAATTACGGGTTGTGACCAACTAAATTGACCTTATGCATGAGCCATGAATGGATTATAAACCCACATTTAAAAAATACTAATGTAGGCTGGGCATGGTGACTCAGTATAATCCCAGCACTTTTGGAGGCTGAGATGGGTGGATCACTTTAGGCCAGGAGTTTGAGACCAGCCTGGAAAACATGGCAAAACCCCGTCTTTACTAAACATACAAAATTTAGCCAGGTGTGGTGGCGTCCACCTGTAATCCCAGCTACTTGGGAGGCTGAGGCACGAGAATTGCTTGAACCTAGGAGGCAGAGGTTGCAGTGAGCCAAGATGGTGCCACTGCACTCCAGCCTGGGTGACAGAGGGAGACTGTGTCTCAAAAAAATAAATAAAAATAAATAAATTAATTAAAAATACTAATATAGTTAAATTGTTTTATTTTATAGAGAAGAGTGGTAAAATGACAGTGTTGATACTAGAAACTAAATACCATATCCATGTTTTTCTTTAAAATGTATTTTCATTTTCAAATTACCAATAGCATCTATTTGTTTGAAAAGAGCTATGGAAATTAGTTGTTGTACGTACTCTTATTTCCTTGAAATTTATCTAATCTCTATGGTGTACTGCTGCCAGATTAATTTTCCTGAAATATGACTTTGATATCTAGCTTATTTCCTAATTCAAAACTTTTAATTATTTTATTTGACTTAAAATGTCATATATACTTTGGTTTCAGAGGTATGTTCTTTTTCAGACGTATGTCAAATTTTCAGAGCTAGCAACTATGAGGGAAGAAGTTGCTGCAAAATTCTGAATAGTGAAAGTTTTGTATTCTTTTGTTTGTAATCTTACATACATAAGAGACAATTCAAAGTAACAAGAGCTAAGATACTTAGGGAGTTGTCTGATATTACAGACCTGCCAGCAATAATTTTTATTAATATAGAAGATGAATTAAGCATATATTAACCATGACTTTTCAGTTTTTATTTTTTAAAATTTATTTATTTTGAGAGAGTCTCGCTCTGTTGCCCAGGCTGGAGTGCAGTGGTGTGATCTCAGCTCACAGCATCCTCTGCCTCCCAGGTTCAGGTGATTCTCATGCCTCACCCTCCCAAGTAGCTGGGACTACAAGTGCACGCCACCATGCCTGTCTAATTTTTTTTTGTATTTTTAGTAGAGACAGGGTTTCGCCATGTTGGCCAGGCTGGTCTTGAACTTCTGACCTCACATGATATGCCTGCCTTAACCTCCCAAAGTGTTGGGATTACGGGTGTGAGCTACCATGTCCGGCCTCATCTTTTAAAAAGATAAAAAGATTCCTGTGCATTCATTGCAGATTAATAAATTTAAATAGATGGTATATTATAAGGTAAGTTAGCTTCAGCGTCTGGGACCTGGCCTATTTTGGAGTAATAATGTTCTCCTAGTTTAAATATCTAAAAAACTAACAGTATACACACACATATAAATAATTGGAGTGACTGGGTATGGTGGCTCAGGCCTGTAATCTCAGTACTTTGGGAGACTGAGGTGGGCGGATTGCTGGAGCTCAGGAAGTCAGGGCTACAGTGAGCCATGATCGTGCCACTGCACTTCAGCCTGGGCAACAGAGCAAGACTGTCTCAAAAAATAAAAAAATAAAATAAATGATTAGAGCACAAGGTTGAAATATTTTAGTAGGTTTGGTATTAAAACTACATATTTTTCTGATATGCACAGTATAGTGTAGTGCTATAGAACAGTGGACAGTCACGGCAGTTGCCTGTGGCCATCCATACCCCGGTGTGTGTTGAGCAGATTGATGCCCCAACACTGCCATGATATGGAAACATTTTTGCAATTTGTTAGGTTATAGCAGTGAAGCAGATTGTTTTTAATTAATGTCAGTGATATGATTTAGTAAAATAAAATAGGTGATCATTAAAACAAAAACTTTAGTAATTGTCATTTGGTTGCTTGCTTGTTTTCGGGTAACTGCATAAATGAGCTTCTGTAATAGAAACAAAAAAAATCTTTACCATGCTCAGATTCCTTCTCAGCCTATACTGTTCCATGTTCGAAAAGAGTGTTAGAATGAGCTATGTTACAAAGTGCACTATGTTACAAGGTGTCCCAAGGGCCCGTCTTTTTAGGAATTTCTTTTGCTATACTTGGAGGATGGTGAGAATACTAATTATTGTTTTCCTGAAGCTAAAACTGTTAGTTTGTGGTAAGCAAACAAACAAATATTACACAGGTAACTAGAGAGTGGTGAAAGCTATGAAGAAAGTAAAGCAGGATAATACAAGTGATCTGAAGGAATCATGTTATTTTATTATAGTTAGAGTGACTAGGAGCAGTCTTATACAGGAGATTATATTTGAGCAGAGATTTGAAAGATTTGAAAGTCATTTAGGCAAAGATCAGAGGCTAGTGCATTGCTGACAGAGGGAATAAATATGAAGATCCTGAGTTAGTATATAATTCACAAAATAAATAAACTTCGTGGCCGGATGATAAAGGTCCTACTAAGAATTTCCTGGAGGGAACATCTTCAGGAATTTGAAAGTGTAGAGTCACATTTATTTGCCATATAATTTGTGTGATAGGAAGTACTTGACTCATTCAATAAGTACTTGTTTGTAATGGGATGTAGTAATGAGAAGACAGACCAAGCTCTTGCTTTCATGGAGCTACTATTTTAGTAGTAAAGATGACCAGTAAACAATTAGACAAATTGTAACAATTTCAGGAAATGGTAAATGCTGTGGAAAAAATAAATTATTAAGGAGCTACAAGGAGCCGAACATTCTCTTTTCATAGGAGGTTGTCAGGGAAGGCCGGTCTCCAGAGTTGATATTTGAACTGAGACCTAAATACCTGAAGGAATCGGCAGATGATCTGGAAAAAACATTCCAGGCAAAAGAAATAGCAAGTTTACTGGCTCTGATGTAAGAGGAGTTTGCTATGTTTCAGGAACTGAAAGAAGGCCACTGATTGATAGTGAGCAAGATTGATAGTAATAAGAGATCTGGTTAGAGAAAAAGATTGTAGCCAAAGCAAGTAAAGCTCTATAAGCCAGATTTTATTGGGAATGTGCAAAGATGTCACGGAAGGATTTTAAGGAGGACAATGAGTTGATCTGGTTTACTTTTTTTCAGAATCATTAAATGCCATAATAATAATTTTGGTGAAATAGAAAAGCTTCCTTTTTCATGAATGTCCGGGGTGGTTTTGTTGTTTGTTATTTGTTTTTTGAGACGGAGTCTCACTCTTGCCCAGGCTAGAGTGCACTGGCGTAATCTTGGCTCACTGCAACCTCTACCTCCCAGGTTCAAGCAGTTCTCCTGCCTCAGTCTCCCAAGTAGCTGGGACTACAGGCGCACGCCACCACACCCGGCCAATTTTTGGTGTTTTAGTAGAGACTAGGTTTCACTGTGTTGGCCCAGGCTGGTCTCGAACTCCTGACCTCAGGTGATCCACCCACCTCGGCCTCCCAAAGTGCTGGGATTACAGGCATGAGCCACCGTGCCTGACCAGAATGTTTGTATTTTAATGTGGTAACATTATAGTAAAACAGAAAAATCTGGGAAAAGACTTGATGAAAAGTATATAACTTTAGTAAGTATGGAGTGCTATGCCGATATAAAATCACCGTTTCATCAAGGCAAAAGCTTTCAAGGATCTTAAAAAAAAGAAAAGAAAAGAAAAGAAAATCACTGTTTCTTGCATGGTGAAGCAGGGAGTCAACATGAGTAATAATAATCCAGATAAGAACTTTCAAAAGCTTCTTTTTTATACCAAAACATTTTGCCAGTCTTACTATTTTTTTTTTTTTTTAAATTGTTTTTGGTGTTGAAAATACATAGCTTTAGATGTTGTAATCTAGTATTTGGTCAGGGAGCTTGGGAACATTTTAATTGTTCTTCCACTCAGCCTTCAGGTTGCTTTGTGGAGAAGTACTCGGGAGAACTAGGCACAGAAAAGGCAAAGCAAGACAAAGAAAACATTTTAGCATTAGCTCAGGTTAGGTTCCAACCCCTGATGCAGAAATCTGGGAGGTGAAACTGGACCAAGTAAAAGGACTCTTTTTGTCCTGAACCACATTGGCCTAAAACCAAGTATATTCATAAATGTTCTTTATTTTCCTACAACAACCAAACATGGAACTCATTCTTCCAAAAATAGGGTGAATGGTCATCTTGCCTGTTTCAGGGGGAGAAGAACTTGAGGCTGAGAGAGAAACCTGGGCAGGCTTGTGCACAAGAAGGGCAGGAAAAGATAGAGTTGATCGGGTGTGGTGGCGGGTGCCTGTAATCCCAGCTACTTGGGAGACTGAGGCAGGAGAACCACTTGAACCTGGGAGGCAGAGGTTGCAATGAGCTGAGATTGCGCCACTGCACTCCAGCCTGGGCAACAGAGTGAGACTCCATCTTAAAAAACAAACAAAAAACAACAACAACAAAAAACCTGGACATTCATGAAAAAGGAAGCTTTTCTATTTACCAAAATTATTATGGCATTTAATGATTCTGAAAAAAAGTAAACCATTGGTAGAAGACTCGGGAGAAGAAGGAGAAAAAAGGAGGAAGGAGAGGCAATGAGAAAGGAAGGAACAGAAGGAGCTGGAATGGGGAGGAGACAGTTTCCAGACAGGGGCTTGCCTGAAGGCCCCTTACATGGAAAGTCTTCAAAGGAGAGAAAGGACAAAACACCTCAAGTTTTCTCGGATCTCCTCTTAATACCTTATTTACTAATCATAAGGAAGAGAGAGTGAGAGAAGGATGACCAACCTTTCTCCTGAGGGAGTAGATCCTGGGCTCATCAACACTGCAGCCATATGGGAAGAGGCGAAGAAAAGACCATGACTCAGTGCTGACCTTTGACTCCTTTGAATATACTAACCTTACAAAATGTGGGGCCCAGTCTGTGTTTTGGAGTCATTTCTTGTCTTTCCTAGATATGGAGTAAAGGGATGGACCCCTTTATTCCTCCTGGTGCTTAGAAGAGAGAAGTTATTTCCTTACCCTTGAGCCAACTTTGTAATGAAAAGGATTTAGACTTTTTCATTTTTTGTCTGTATAATAAAGTTGCTTCAGAAAAACACAATGGGAAGGAGCATCTTAGAATATCTTGTGAACAACCTGAAAAGAAAGAATATTGCATGTATCTCTAATTGCCTTTTTTTCCTCCCTGATACATGAGGAGAGATAAGTCGTATTGAACGAAGTACTAAAAAGTACTAAACAACACTTTTATCTCTTGAAGTTTTCTTTTCTAACTTCTGGGAGTCATTTTAGGAAAGGTGGATGCCTGTAGATTTCAGCTTATTTTATATAATGGAGCCAAAGTGAAATTCTTCAAGTTCTTAATAGGAAAAAAAGGTGTACTTTATAGTTTGCCACCCAGCCAAGGCTAACATATATTCTCTATATATGCTATATGTGCATATATTCTATAATATAATCTATATTAAAAAGTGTGATTTTGGAAATAAAAAATTAGCTGGGCATAGTGGCAAGTGCCTGTTGTCCCAGCTACTTGGAGGCTGAGGTGAGAGGATTGCTTGTGCCTGGGAGATAAAGGCTGCAATGAGCTGTGATCATGCCACTGCACCCAACCCAGGTTACAGAGCAAGACCCTGACTCCAAAAAAAAATTTTTGAGGCCAGGCACAGTGGCTCACACTTGTAATCCAAGCACTTTGGGAGGCTAAGTCCAGAGGATCACTTGAGCTCAGGAGTTTGGGACCACCCTGGGCAACATAGAACTTGTTAAAATGTGCTTTTTACAGAATCAAAAAGCAATTTTATATAGAATCTTTTTATATAGAATCAACTCCACGAAGAGGGGCCCGTAATTGTCATCGTATTCCCAGTGCCTGGCCTAGAGAAGATGCTGAATCAGTGAACAAATAAGAGGTATTAGTGAATATTTTAATTAAGAATTAAATGTATTTTTTAAGAAAAGAAAGTCATTCAGAATTATTACTAAGAGAGTGGTGGAGGTTGTTTTGTTCCTCCTCCTTGACATTTGAATAGAGTAAGCAGTAATTATTGAAATACGTATTTATTGAGTTTTGAGAAGTAAGTGTTTTAGGGGAGGCTCCTGAATGCCTGGAGTTTATACGAGAATCTAAGTGATTAGATGGTTTGTTTTCTACTTTATCATTTTAATATAACAAGTACCTTTATATTTTCAAATACTCATGGGGAAAAGAGTGTGGATTTTTTGTTTCAGTTAACCAATGATCATTTGGCTTTCCTCTCTACCTTTACTTTTATTTTATTTTATTTTATTTTTTGTTTTTGTTTTTTTGAGACAGAGTCTCGGTGTGTCGCCCAGGCTGGAGTACAGTGGCGCGATTTTGGCGCACTGTAAGCTCTGCCTCCTGGGTTCACGCCATTCTCCTGCCTCTGTCTCCTGAGTAGCTACTACAGGTGCCCACCACCACGCCTGGCTAATTTTTTTTTTTTTTTTTTGTATTTTTTAGTAGAGACAGGGTTTCACCATATTAGCCAGGATGGTCTCAATCTCCTGACCTCATGATCCACCCACTTCGGCCACCTAAAGTGCTGGGATTACAGGCGTGAGCCACCGCGCCTGGCCTATCTTTGCTTTTTATGTCTAGCTGTGTTGTTTAAAATTTAACAAATAATCATGTTGAATATATAATACATGCACTTTTACCAGTTTTTTAAATGAAGTGAAGCATGATTGAGATACAAATGTTGTAGATCTATTTAATAGCAATGATATATTTTAGAAACTAAGTCTGGCTACAGTAGATTCTAGGTTCCACATTTTTTCATTATATATTAATAGTTGGATTGTATTGATCTAGAAATCTTTTAATTATATGTTAATTCAGAATTTTATTGCGTTGGGTCCAAGCCATTTTTTGCAAGGGCAGATAAAATCCAAAGAATAGCTATGACCTATGGCTCTTGGCATGGGCCTGGCACAAGACGATGAATGAGGCCGATCAGATTCTTTGCCTCAGAAACCTGAACAAATCATGGAAGGAATTTGCTTGTTAGCAAATTGAGAACTTAAGTAGGGTCATGAGGTAGAGTTAGGGCTGGAGGAGCTGTAAGAAACCGTGGAGTTAATGCTGGGGAGGGTGCCTGGAAAAGCTTCATAACCATTTTTCCATATTAATGAATGTAGGTCTATACCATGATTTTTGAAGGCTGCACAATATTCTGTGGTATGAAAAGTATCACAATTTATTTGCCCCAGTCCCTTGTTGATGAGTGTTTAGGACCTCCCCACACCAAAGGATTTTTAATCACACAATGACACCATCAGTGTTCTATTTTTAAAAGATAGAAAAGACTGTGTAACCTAGACCAAGCAAACTAGGTGTATATTGTAGTGACCTTTACTGACATAAGAAAAAGAGGAGAGAAAGGAATTGGAGGGGGGAAATGGCCATGGTAGAGTGCAGAGATAATACATTCAGTTTGGGACAGATTTAGGATAGCTTCAGGACACCCTGGAAAAGATAACCAGGGAGGGAGGTATGGGCTTGAGATAGAGATTTGGGCATCAGCGGAGAGTAGTGGTTATTTGAAGTCATGGAAATTGTGATGCCCAGGGGGAGTATGTTTTAAAGTGAAGAGAGAAGGCCAGGGATAGAACTGTTAGAAGCACAAATATTTAACTAATGTGCAGAAAATACTGTGGAGGATAGTCAAAGGTGTAGGACATAGAATTGAACAACTCTGGGTAACATCTGAATCTTCTTGTTCTATCAAATGCCTATTTTTTTCTGACTTTTTTTTTCCATTTTGCTGATTGATCATGTTTTTGGTCTTATCTCTAGATTGGGAAAATATTTTAACAATGTGTTTAATAACTATAGAATATCAGGATATATTGAGTGATCTCATAGATTTTTTTCATAATTTTGAAATAAAAATGGAAAATTCTTTAAACTTTTTTTAAATAATGAAGCAGACAGGTTCAGAAAGTATTTGGCTATTTTGACATTTTATCATTTGTAATAAATACTATG